>NC_133326.1:259133708-259321477 GCF_042186555.1 Aquarana catesbeiana
TCCTCCTCCTCCTCCTGCCACAACTGAAACACCAGAGCCACAGCCTCAAAAGAAGGCTACAGGGAAGGCTGCAGGGCAGCGTGGAGGAAAGGCTGCAGGGAAGAGAAGAAAATGATGACCTGGGTTCAGTCTGGTCTGACAGAAGACGCAGGCTGTTGTAGGACCACAGTCTGGGAACATCTAGATCATCTGCTGGTGCTGTTGATCTCTGGGATTCTTGGACCAGATTGTGCTCCCTCTTATATGGACTCCGCAAGATCCCAATTTTCTGGTACACCGACTTTTTCCAGCGTTGACTTCCTCTTTATTTTATTTTGACCATGAATAAATGGATCATTTTTTGAGTTTAGCAAAAGACTTTTTATGTTTTTTCTTTGAAATCATTGATTTTACACACAATGTTAAATTAACAAGGGACAACAATCTCATTGAGTTAGAAAAAAAACACACCAAAAATACATTACTAATGTTAATAATGTTCAAGTGGTAAGTCTTGAAAATCCAAAAATTTACGTAACCAAAAACGGTGCTTTGGGTTAACTTTATCTAAAAACTAAAAAATAATCACTATAAAAAAAAAAAAACAGAATAATGGGTTCTTTGTGGTAACTTTACAAACCTAAAAAAAAAAAAGGGGAAAAAGTATTATTAGTATGGAAACATTGTTTTTAAAATGCATACTATATCATTCATGAGATCAAAGAGAAAAAGAATCCAGAAATCAGTTTGGGAGAACTCTGATTATGAACAGCAAAACACCTTCGTTCTTTATAGAGCCTTCGTAAAGAAGAAATAAAATGCGCTGCATTCAACGATCACAGATTTTGCAGCGTGATGAATGTGCTACCTACAATACGAACACTAGTTTTACTAGACCGAGTGCTTCCGTTTAGTTTTTGCTTATGAGCATGCGTCGTTTTTTTGTCCGTCGGACTAGCATACAGACGAGCGGACTTCAGGGTCCGTCGTACTTACGACGTAAAGATTTGAAGCATGCTTCAAATCTAAAGTCCGTCGGATTTGAGGCTAAAAAAGTCCGTTGAAAGTCCGGAGAAGCCCACACACGATCGGATTACCAGCCAGCTTTAGTCCGTCAGCGTCCGTTGGACTTTTGTAGACGAAAAGTCCGACCGTGTGTACGCGGCATTACACACAGAGTGATATATTTCAATCATTTCTTTCTTTTATTTTTGATGATTATGGCTTACAGTTAGTGAAAACCCAAAATTCAGTATCTCAGAAAACTAGAATATTACATAGGAGCAATAAAAAAAGAACTGTTAATACTGAAATGTTGGCTTATTGAAAAGTATGTCCATGTACAGTATAGTATGCACTCAATACTTGGTCGGGGTTCTTTTTGCATGAATTACTGCATCAATGTGGCGTGGCATGGATGCGATCAGTGTGGCCCTACTTAAGTGTTATGGAAGCCCAGGTTGCTTTGATAGTGACCTTCAGCTCGTCTGCATTGTTGGGTCTGGTGTCTCATATCTGCCTCTTGACAATACCCCACAGATTCTCTATGGGGTTTAGGCATACCTCCCAACAGCCCAGGATTGGGCAGGACTTTCCCGCATCTTCACCTTTACCCGGCTTCTGTGTTTGAAAGTGAAAGTAAGAGCTCTCCCGCGGCTCCTAATAAGCCTGCCTGCTCTGCTTAGTGCTGGTCTGGCAGAGTGCAGCATGTTCAAGGGAGAGAGGGCGAGGGAAGGTGAGCTGCAGCGTGATCCCTATTCTCCTACCCGGTCAGGGAATTTCTGGAGCCAACAATGAGTGTGCACTCAGTGCACTGAAAAGGAAGATTTTGCTGCAGTGAATGGAAGAAGAGCCAGAAAGGTAACCGTGTGGAAGATGGTTGAGCTTTGGGGAGGGTGGGGGGCTAAAGATTAGGGCAGAGGAGAGGGGTTGTGTTAGGGGAAGGGGGGGCAGACGTTATTGCTAAGGAGGGTTGTAGTAATGAGATGTGGATGGATGGACTCTGTACCTAGTGCTCTCATGAAAACTGTACCCTGTGCATAGCGCACCCCAGAACCCTGCACATCCATGGACACTCTGTACATAGTGCACCCCAGAACCCTGCACTCTGTACGTAGCGCACCCCAGAGCCCTGCGCTCTGTACGTAGCGCATCCCAGAACCCTGAGCTCTGTATTTAGTGCACCCCAGAACCCTGCACGCTGTACTTAGCACACCCCAGAACCCTGCACTCTGTACGTAGAGCACCCCAGAACCCTGCACTCTGTACGTAACACACCCCAGAACCCTGCACTCTGTGCGTAGCTCATCCTAGAACCCTGCATTCTGTACGTAGCACGCTCCAGAACCCTGCACTCTGTACGTAGCTCATCCCAGAATCCTGCACTCTGTCAGCAGCTCATCCCAGAACCCTGAACTCTGTACATAGCTTATCCCAGAACCATGCAGTCTGTACATAGCGCGCCCCAGAACCCTGCACCCTGTACAAAGCTCATCCCAGAACCCTGAACTCTGTACGTAGCGTGCCCCAGAACCCTGCACTCTGTACATAGCTCAACTCAGAACCCTGCATTCTGTACGCAGCTCATTCCAGAACCCTGCACTCTTTACGTAGCTCATCCCCGAACCCTGCACTCTGTACGCAGCTCATCCCAGAACCCTGCACTCTGTACGCAGCTCATCCCAGAACCCTGCACTCTGTACGCAGCTCATTCAAGAACCCTGCACTCTGTACACAGCTCATCCCAGAACCCTGCATTCTGTATGCAGCTCATCCCAGAACCCTGCACTCTGTACGCAGCTCATCCTAGAACCCTGCACTCTGTAAACAGCTCATCCCAGAACCCTGCAGTCTGTATGTAGCACACCCCAAAACCCTGCACTTTGTATGCAGCGCTTTCCTAAACCTTGCACTCTGTGCGCATCGCACTCCAGAACCCTGCTTTCTGTGTGTAAAGCACTCTAGAACCTTGCACCCTGGGCATAACGCATTTCAGAACCCTGCAGTCTGTAACTAGCACTCTTCTAAACCCTGCACTCTGTTCCTAGCATTCTTCCAAACCCTGCATGTAGCTCATCCCAGAACAATGCACTCCCTACCTAGCACTCTCTTGAATCCTACAATCTGTACGTAACACACTCCAGAACTTTGCACCCTGTGCATAACTCATTCCAGAACCCTGCACTCTATATGTAATGCACTCCAAAACCCTGCATCCTGTCCATAGCGCATTCTAGAACCCTGCACTCTGTAACTAGCGCTCTTCTAAACCCTGTACTCTGCTCCTAATGTTCTTCCAAACCTTGCACATAGCTCATCCCAGAACAATGCACTCTGTACCTAGCGCTCTCCTGAATCCTACAATCTGTATGGAACACACTCCAGAACTTTGCACCCTGTGCATAACGCATTCCAGAACCCCGCACTCTATACATAATACACTCCAAAACCCTGCACCCTGTCCATAATGCATTCTAGAACCCTGCACTCTGTAACTAGCGCTCTTCTAAACCCTGTACTCTGTTCCTAGCGTTCTTCCAAACCCTGCACATAGTTAATCCCAGAACCCTGCACTCTGTACATAGCTCATTCCAGAACCCTGCACTCTGTATGTGGCACAACCCAGAACCCTGTACTCTGTATGCAGCACTTTCCTAAACCCTGCACTCTGTGCATAATGCACTCCTGAACTCTGCACTCTGCGTAGCTCACTCTAAAACCCTGCACCCTGTGCTTAACGCACTCCAGAACCCTGCACTCTGTACCTAGCGCTCTCCTGAATCCTACAATCTGTACGTAACACACTCCAGAACTTTGCCCCCTGTGCATAAAGCATTCCAGAACCCTGCACTCTATACATAATGCACTTCAAAACCCTGCACCCTGTCCATAACGCATTCTAGAACCCTGCACTCTGTAACTAGCGCTCTTCTAAAACCTGTACTCTGTTCCTAGCGTTCTTCCAAACCTTGCACGTAGTTAATCCCAGAACCCTGCACTCTGTACATAGCGCATTCCAGAACCCTGCACTCTGTATGTGGCACACCCCAGAACCCTGTACTCTGTATGCAGCCCTTTCCTAAACCATGCACTCTGTGCGTAATGCACTCCTGAACTCTGCACTCTGTGCGTAACTCACTCTAAAACCCTGCACCCTGTGCTTAACGCACTCCAGAACCCTGCACTCTGTACCTAGCACTCTCCTGAACCCTGCGATCTGTATGTAACACACTCTAGAAGCTTGAACACTGTGCATAACGTATTCTAGAACCCTGCACTCTGTGTGTAATGCACTCTAAAACCTTGCACCCTTTTATCCTTTTTTTTAAATGATTGTGCTGGGGTTTGTATGTATCCATGAGACTTTTGCTTGTGAAACAATAATCAAATCATATTTTATAAGTACAAGGAAGGCAGTTTTTTTTTAATGATGCCCATTAAGCTCCTCCCACTGTTAAGAGTTTGGCCACGCCCACATTTTCTATGCACACCACAGGTTACTTCCTTCTGCAAGTGTCCCTCATTCTGAAGTTGAAAAGTTGGGAGGTATGTTTTGGTCAGGCAAATTTGCTGGCCAATCAAGCACAGTGATACCATGATCATTAACCACTTCAGCCCCAGAAGAATTGGCTGCTCAAAGACCAGGCCATTTTTTTGCAATACAGCACTGTGACGTTTAACTGACAATTGCGCGGAGGTGTGACGCTGTACCCAAACAAAATTGACGTCCTTTTTTTCCCACAAATAGAGCTTTCTTTTGGTGATCATCTTTGCGGTTTTTATTTTTTGCACTATAAACCAAAAAAAAACGACAATTTTGAAAAAACACAATATTTTGCAGAATTGGAAGAAAAACTAACCAATCATCGAAAATCCATAGAAGTTCGGAAGCGTACTAAAATGGACCGGGATCGAGAGGACTATGCTAATAATCGAGTCTACAATTGGACAGATATTAATCATTTCCATGGAAAATTCAGGAATGGTAAACGCCAACAACAGCTTTCTACATCTCTACATTTCTACAGTGTTCTTCAATGGCATCCACCGGCTCCTCCACAAATGCTACTGGATCTTTTTTAACTCGTGGTCCCCCAAATACAAGAGCAAGCGGAGAGGAGACAAGAAACGCCGACGGAGTAACAGCAAGATCTGCCAACAGAATGCGAAACAGACAGAGGACTTAAATGTGGTACATAACATTTCTTCTTTTACTCTTAGTAAAATAGAGATGAAAGTTTTGAATAAGGGGCTTAATTTTTGCCCAAAAGAAAAAATGGATACATTTAAATTAAAACAGGATTTGTATAGATTCTATAGAAATATACGTTTAAAGGCTTTTTACTCGTCTAAACCGTCAATGCACAGTTCAAGTCCATTAAAAATGTCTATTTCTAATATGGGGTTAAAAAATAAGAGCACATTTGTGCCCCCTACTAGTAGTCCAGCAGCGGAGCTGTTCATTGATAAAGTTGAGACGGATATAAGGCAATTTTTAGAAGATCGGTCTAGGATAGACCATAGACAAAACAATTTGAGTCAAGAGGAACATATCGCCCTGTCCTTATTATCCACTAGGAAAAAAATTACAATAAAACCAGCAGATAAGGGTGGTTCCATAGTGGTTATGGATACAGTAAAATATGAAGGGAAAATAAAAAGACAGCTAGCTGACCATAATGTTTACACACGTTTGGATACTAATCCTACCATACGGGTTTTAACTAAAATTAAGAAAGTTGTAAAAAAAAGGCCCTGCAGGCAGGAATAATAGATACCAACACGGAAACCTTTCTAGTTCCAGAAAACCCTATTACACCTATTTTTTATGTGCTACCGAAGGTGCACAAAGACCCAAATAACCCTCCGGGTCGTCCAATCGTTTCTAGCATTAACTCAGCCACCATGTCCATTGCTAAATACTTGGATAAACATCTTACCTCTCTGATAGAGAACACTAAATCTTATATTCAGGACACTCAAGATTTTTTGTCTAGAATACAAGATTTAACCCTTCCCCCAGGTGCTATAATAGTAACATGGGATGTAGCCAATCTATATACCGCTATCCCACACACCCTAGGATAAGAAGCCTGCAAGCGATTAGTATATTCATCTAAATTATATGATGATAGACAAATTACATTCCTTTTGGAGTTGCTTACCATAGTACTGGAAGACAATTTCTTCCTTTTTAAAGATGCATATTACTTACAACGTATGGGCACAGCGATGGGTTCGAATGTCGCCCCCCCATATGCCAATGCTTTTATGAGTATGCTGGAAGAAGCATTAATTTATCATTGTAAATTATATATAGACAACTGTATCACATGGTTTAGATTTATAGACGATGTGATTGGCATATGGGTGGGCGACCATGATTCATTGTATATTTTCGATTTTTACTTGAATAATCTAATTCCGGGTTTGAAATTTAATATGTTTGTTTAGGATACAGCTGTTCCCTTTTTAGATACTCTGCTGAGTATACAGGACAACCGTATAATGGTTGACCTGTTTAGAAAACCTACGGACCAAAACCAGTTATTACATTATTCCAGCTTTCACCCTCCGGGGGTATTTAAATCCATACCGAGAAGCCAACTGAAACGTGTATCTAGGATTGTAAATCAGCTGGATACAAGAGAGAGGCGGCTGAGTGAGATGGAAGGTAGACTGTGTCAAAGAGGAAATCCAAATGATATGGTTCGGCAGGAACGTATCAACTTGGATCAAAATAGAGAAAAAAATGTAACCCATAGACTGCCTTTCATCTCACAGTTCCACCCATTCTCTAACAAAATCAATATTATAATTAGAAAACATTGGTCGATATTAAATAAATATTATCCGACCATTCATGAATTTTACCACCCCCCTTACCATCATACCGTAGGGGTAGAACGTTACGTGACAGACTGGTCAGATCAGACCAATACAGCACACCCATGGCTCCTACTACATTTTTAGGTCCCCCCAACTATGGATCTTATCCTTGTCTATCATGTACCCAATGTACCAGTATGATAAAGGTTATAATATTGACATTAAAGATTATTTTACATATCAGTCATCTTATGTTATATATATTATCAAATGCCCATGTGGTTTAATTTATGTGGGAGAAACAACCCAGAAGGTAAAAGATAGAATTGCAAGGCATAAGTACTCGATTCGGGACAAACTAGACAAACTCCCATTATCCAGACATTTTACAGAACAAAAACACACAGTATCCCAATTAAGATATATGGTCATTGATGGCATACCCATGAATAGACGAGGAGGTGATAGAGAGCTTACTTTGAAAAAACATGAAGTTTATTGGATTAACCGTTTGGACACGATACAGCCTAAAGGGTTAAATACTGATTTTGATTTGTACTTATTCATTTAGATGTTATTGTGAAAAGATGACACTCCGTGTTCATTGTTACGTTTTATTATTATTATTATGTTGTTGTTTTTATAGATACTATGAAGAAAAAGCTTTTTCCGGGAGGAATATCATCTTTATGAGAAAGCTTTTGTGTCATCGTTCATACTTGACTTATTGCTTCATTTTTTTGATTTTTGATTTGATTGTTCCAACCACGTAAAATGAGGAGAAATAATCAGTTAAAAAACCTGTTACTAAATGTGGGTAAGAGCCCTTGCACACTGGGGCGGGGGCGGCGTCGGCGATAAAACGCCGCTATTAATAGCGGCGTTTTACCGTCGGTATGCGGCCGCTAGCGGGGCGGTTTTACCCCCCGCTAGCGGCCGAGAAAGAGTTAAAAACCACCGCAAAGCACCTCTGCAGAGGCACTTTGCCGGCGGTATAGCCGCGCCGTCCCATTGATTTCAATGGGCAGGAGCGGTAAAGGAGCGGTATACACCGCTCCTTCACCGCTCCGAAGATGCTGCTAGCAGGACTTTTATTACCGTCCTGCCAGCGCATCGCTCCAGTGTGCAAGCCCTCGGGGCTTTCACACAGGAATACATGCAGCGGCACTTTCGGGGCGGTTTGCAGGCGCTATTATTAGCGCAATAGCGCCTGCAAACCGCCCCAGTGTGCAAGGGCTCTTAATAATTCCAGCTTAATCAAATACAATTAATGAATTTATTTGTATATATACCATGTGATGTATGTAACCAGTTGCAGACATACGATTGTGAGAAAGGGCGTTATCTGTGAAAGCCCGAAACGTCGCAGCCAGCTGCATCTGGTATCGGTTCGATGTCTTTGTAATCTTTTATGGAAATAAATTTCTTGTGCAGCAATCCTGACTCATCGTTTATATATATATATATATAAAGTTTCTGCACTTTTATTTAACTCTAGTAAATATAAAAAAGTGCGGAAACTTGTGTGTGTGTGTTCATGTTTTGTTTTCCTAATTCTAAAATCAATTCCTATGACAATTCATAACAGCAGAAGTACATATTAAGGACAGGGTGCAAATGCTTTGAGTGCATTTTTGTGTAACGTGGGAGTAGTTTGCAGTAGTTGCCAAGGTTTGCCAACTTTAAAGCATGTTCTAAATTCAGTGGAAGAAAATCATTTCTACATAAGCCACCTGGTACAGCAAACAAGATATTTTATTCCAAATTTAGTACATAAAATTGGCATCTACTCAAAACAAAGACTGTGTGATATTAGCAGTAACATGATCCGTAAATCTCTGCAGATTATACCTTGTTACTGCTTGTCACTTATTGTCACTGCTTCACACGTTTAGAAAACAGAGGTGCTAAGAGGTCGACCATTGATTCATTGCCTGCGTTTCACACAGTATAAGTACCTCCTGTGTTTCCTAGTGGTTTGGTTAGATTATAATTATGTAACTATGGTTTTAGAAATAGATGTAAATTAATACAGAGGAAATACACATATTGCAAGTAATTTAACACTAAAAAACAAAATGACATACAAGAGCAATACACATCATAAAAAATACAGAAAAATAATATAAAGACTTTGTTCCATTTTTTTTTTTTTGTGCTGATAACTGACTCATTGTAACTGGGTACTTATCCTTTCATTACATTGTTGATATGACAATCTTATCTCCGTTGGTACAGCCAAAGGTTAGGCCAGCTATACACGGTTCGATTCCTGCTGAACCAGACAAGATTTGAACCATTAATGGGCAGGCTGAATGTACAAAGTTGATCAACTTGGGTACAACCAGCCTGCCGGATTCACTTGCGATTATCGCAAGTGGCTGCTATAGCCACTAGCAATAATTACTGTCTTCTCCCAGGAGCAGACTGTCTCCACCGTCTCTTGCCAGGAGCAGACAATTGCTCGGCAGGAGGGATTCCTCTGTCAGCACTGTCTGAGTTGATGGAGAAATCTGCAAATTTATTTTCTGCAACCCGTGGCTGCACCATAGATTTGCACCATCTATGGCTGGCTTTAGCGTTAAAGTTAAAGTGGTTCTAAAGGCAAAATGTTTTTTTTTTTTTTATCTTAATGCATTCCCTGCATTAAGGTAAAAAATGTTTTACATATTCCTGTCCTCAATTGATCCAGCTTTGTGCACAGTTGGATCTCTTTTGTCCTCTCTTCCTCTTCACACAGAGAGTTGGGCAGCAGCCCAACTGTTGCTGTCAATCATATGCTGTAAGGAGGAATTGGGGTGGGGCCAAGGCATGCTGTGTGTGTCTATGCAGTGCAGCTCCATAGACACACATAGCTCGGGAGTGAGCTCACATGTGTGCCTCCATAGCAAGGGGCTTGCTATGGGGCACATAGAGGAGAGGAGGCGCCAAGATTGCCGAATGAGGACCCCAGAAGAGGAGGATCAGGGCTGGTCTGTGCAATACCATTGCACAGAGCAGGTGAGTATAACATGTTTAATATTTTATTAAAAAGTAAAAATGCCTTTAGTTACACTTTAAGGTTTAGCTATGGGTGAAAGGTGAGCAAATCTGCCTGGGCTTGACCCACAGCCAGTTTCAAAAGCCCATTCCAGCCAAGCACTGCCATGGGGGACATGTACATAGTTACATAGTAGGTGAGGTTGAAAAAAGACACAAGTCCATCAAGTCCAACCTATGTGTGTGATTATGTGTCAGTATTGCATTGTATATCCCTGTATGTTGTGGTCATTCAGGTGCTTATCTAATAGTTTCTTGAAGCTATCAATGCTCCCCGCTGAGACCACCGCCTGTGGAAGGGAATTCCACATCCTTGCCGCTCTTACAGTAAAGAACCCTCTACGTAGTTTAAGATTAAACCTCTTTTCTTCTAATTTTAATGAGTGGCCACGAGTCTTGGTAAACTCTCTTCTGCGAAAAAGTTTTATCCCTATTGAGGGGTCACCAGTCCGGTATTTGTAAATTGAAATCATATCCCCTCTCAAGCGTCTCCTCTCCAGAGAGAATAAGTTCAGTGCTCGCAACCTTTCCTCATAACTAAGATCCTCCAGACCCTTTATTAGCTTTGTTGCCCTTCTTTGAACTCGCTCCATTTCCAGTACATCCTTCCTGAGGACTGGTGCCCAGAACTGGACCGCATACTCTAGGTGCGGCCGGACCAGAGTCTTGTAGAGCGGGAGAATTATCGTTTTATCTCTGGAGTTGATCCCCCTTTTAATGCATGCCAATATTCTGTTTGCTTTGTTAGCAGCAGCTTGGCATTGCCTGCCATTGCTGAGCCTATCATCCACTAGGACCCCCAGGTCCTTTTCCATCCTAGATTCCCCCAGAGGTTCTCCCCCCAGCGTATAGAATGCATTCATATTTTTGCCACCCAAATGCATTATTTTACATTTTTCTACATTGAACCTCATTTGCCATGTAGTCGCCCACCCCATTAATTTGTTCAGGTCTTTTTGCAAGGTTTCCACGTCCTGCGGAGAAGTTATTGCCCTGCTTAGCTTAGTATCGTCTGCAAATACAGAGATTGAACTGTTTATCCCATCCTCCAGATCGTTTATGAACAAATTAAATAGGATTGGTCCCAGCACAGAACCCTGGGGCACCCCACTACCCACCCCTGACCATTCTGAGTACTCCCCATTTATCACCACCCTCTGAACTCGCCCTTGTAGCCAGTTTTCAATCCATGTACTCACCCTATGGTCCATGCCAACAGACCTTATTTTGTACAGTAAACGTTTATGGGGAACTGTGTCAAATGCTTTTGCAAAATCCAGATACACCACGTCTACAGGCCTTCCTTTATCTAGATGGCAACTCACCTCCTCATAGAAGGTTAATAGATTGGTTTGGCAAGAACGATTCTTCATGAATCCATGCTGATTACTGCTAATGATATCGTACGTATTACTAAAATCCTGTATATAGTCCCTTATCATCCCCTCCAAGAGTTTACATACTATCGATGTTAGGCTAACTGGTCTGTAATTCCCAGGGATGTATTTTGGGCCCTTTTTAAATATAGGTGCTACATTGGCTTTTCTCCAATCAGCTGGTACCATTCCAGTCAGTAGACTATCTGTAAAAATTAGGAACAACGGTCTGGCAATCACTTGACTGAGTTCCCTAAGTACCCTCGGATGCAAGCCATCTGGTCCCGGTGATTTATTAATGTTAAGTTTCTCAAGTCTAATTTTAATTCCGTCCTCTGTTAACCATGTAGGTGCTTCCTGTGTTGTGTCATGAGGATAAACACTGCAGTTTTGGTTACTGAAGCCCCCCGATTCACTCGTGAAGACTGAGGAGAAGAATAAATTCAATACCTTCGCCATCTCCCCATCCTTTGTAACCAGATGTCCTTCCTCATTCTTTATGGGGCCAATATGGTCTGTCCTCCCTTTTTTACTGTTTACATACTTAAAGAATTTCTTGGGATTTTTTTTGCTCTCCTCCGCTATGTGTCTTTCATGTTCTATCTTAGCTGTCCTAATTGCACGCTTACATTTCTTATTGCATTCTTTATAAAGTCTGAATGCTGAGGATGATCCCTCAACCTTGTATTTTTTGAAGGCCTTCTCCTTTGCTTTTATATGCATTTTTACATTGGAGTTAAGCCATCCAGGACTTTTGTTCGCTCTTTTAAATTTATTACTCAATGGGATACATTGGCTAATGCCCTTATTTAATATGTTCTTAAAGCAAACCCATCTCTCCTCCGTATTCTTTGTTTCTAATATTTTATCCCAGTTTATGCCTTTTAGCAAGGTTTGTAGTTTAGGGAAGTTGGCTCTTTTGAAATTCAGTGTCTTTGTATTCCCTTTATGTTTCCTATTTGTGTGATTTATACTGAAACTAATTGACCTGTGATCACTGTTACCTAAATTGCCCCGCATTTCCACATCCGTGATCAGGTCTGTATTGTTGGTAATGTACCAATGCCAAAATAAAAAAAAAATGTGTAGAAGGAGAGGGTCCTTATATGGGGCTTTGAGGGCTACATTGAAAATACACAAATCCTTGAAATTGCATTCTTCATGGACAACCTCAGCCTTATAAACAACGCGGCTCGATTCACGATAGTTTTATGATTCCACAAGTAGAAAAATGCTCTCACTTTTTGGAAATTATTTTGAAACCGTCATTACAAATACTTCTGCGGACCAAAATTAAGTCTAGATAACTCAAACTGCTGGCTGTAGATCTGAAAATGGCTTGTCATAGGATATCAGAAATGTAATGTTTTAGGTACATGCAGACATCATATGGAAGTCATGGTAAATAACCTCTGGAGAGCACTAAAAGTGGTCACACTCAGGCCATAGCACAGCAGTCAGCGGCATAGTCACCTGTTCCTCTATCCTACTTACAGTCTCCTCCATCCAGGCACTAAATCCCACTTCCAGGTCCATTTCTCTGTTCCCATGCAGGTTTAGAGCAAAGCTAATGCACACAGCAGTACTCTCTCCTCTACAAGCAACCAGTGATTGTGACAGACAGACAGGCTGTGTCTGCGCAGCACTCATGTCATGTGATGTTCTGATGTCACACAACTTTGTTTACAAATATTTATGCCATAGCCAGAGATTTCTGCTATCAATCCAGAGAGCTGGTAACGCAGAAAAAAATCCGGCTTTGTTGGGAGAGATCCTGTAAGTTCTCAAATATGAATGTAGCTCCACTTTTTATCCAGGGACACAAGCCCCCTGAAAGCAGGGACTGTACCTGGGAACAGGAGATGACGGGTCACTCTGGTCTATCAGGCTGTCCAAGGAGAAACACCACAGGTATGGTGTTGCTTATCCCCATCTGATTACTGATCACTATTTTACTTAAGACTCAAAGGACCCCAAAACAGTGAAGATGTGTTTGAACAGAAGCTGCCACTGGGATGAAAAATCTCCAAACTCCCAGGAGCCTATTCTAGTCCCATACTTGCAAATTAGGTAGCTACTGCTAGCTACTGTAGCTCCTGTAGCATATTTAAAGTGGACTTGGGGGGGTTAGGGGGGTGTCCCATATCAATTTCTCAGCAGGCAGCTGGTATCAGCACAACATTTCTGAGATTATTATTATACAGGATTTATACAGTGCCGACAGTTTGCGCAGTGCTTTACAACATTAAGGCAGACAGTACAATTACAATACAATTTGATACAGGAGGAGTTGGGGGGCCCTGCTCGTTAGAGCTTACAGTCTAGGAGGGAGGGTCAAGTAATACAAAGGGTAATAACTGTGTGGAATGAGCTGATGAAGAAAATAAAAGTGCAGTTGTTAGGTGGAGACAGGGTAGGCTTCTCCGAAGAGAAACGTTTTCAGGGATTGCCTAAAAGTAGATAGATTTGCAGATAGTCTGACAAATTGGGGCAGGGTATTCCAGATGATGAGAGAGGCTCAGGAGAAGTCCTGGAGGCGAATATGGGAGGAGGCGATGAGGGAGTTAGAGAGCAGGAGGTCTTGGGAGAAACGAAGAGGACGATTAGGTTGATATTTTGAGGCTAGGCTAGTGATGTAGCTGGGGGCAGAGTTGTGGATGGCTTTGTAACTTATTTTTAGTATTTTGAATTTAATTCGTTGGGCGAGTGGCAGCCAATGGAGGGATTGACAGAAAGGGGTAGCAGACAATGAGCGGTTTGTATGGTGGATGAATCTGGCAGCAGCATTCATGATGGACTGAAGGAGGGATAGTCTATTTAAAGGTAAGTGAGGAGGAAGTTGCAGTAGTCAAGGTGAGAGATAACCAGGGAGTGAATCAGGAGCTTTGTGGTTTCATTGGTTAGGAAGGGACGTAGTTTAGAGATGTTGCGGAAGTTGAGGCAGCAAGCTTTGGAAAGGGATTGGATGTGGGGCCAAAAGGAGAGTTCAGAGTCCAGGATAACACCTAGCACCCTGGCATGTGGGGATGGGTGAATGCTTGTGCCATTGCTCCTAACAGAGAAGTCAGGGGAAGAGGCACGTGGGGGAGGAAATATTATGAGTTTGGTTTTGGACAAGTTGAGTTTGAGGAAGTGGTGTGACATCCAGACAGATATGTCTGTTAGTAAGTTAGTGATGCGGAGACTGATAAAGTGAGTTGAGGGGTAGAAAGATAGATTTGTGTGTCATCAGCGTAGCAATGATATTGAAAGCCATGTGAGGCTGACCCAGGGAGGAGGTGTAGATTGAAAATAGGAGAGGTACAAGAACAGAACCTAGAGGGACCCCGACAGAGAAGGGAATAGGAGAGGAGGAAGTAGAATTGTAAGTGGCACTGAAGGTGCGTTGGGATAGGTAGGATGAGAGCCACCGAACAGCACTGTCACGGAGACCGAGGGAGTGACGTTTTTTGAGGAGGAGGGGGTGGTCAACGGCATCAAAGGCACCCGAAAGGTCCAGAATTAGGAGTACAGAATAGTGTCCGTTGGTTTTTGCGGTTAGTCATTTGTGAGTTTTAAAAGAGCAGTTTCTGTGGAGTGTTGAGGGCGAAATCCAGACTGAAGGGGATCAAGCATTCTTTATGAGGTGGTCACTCGGTTGGTTGTAGAGCAGGCGTTCAAGGAGTTTAGAAGAAAAGGGGAGCAAGATGATAGATAGGGCATAGATTGTTAAGACTGATAGGGTCCAAGGACGGCTTTTTAAGTATGGGGGTGACCAGTGCATGTTTTAGAGCATTAGGGAAGATGCCAGAAGAGGGAGAGATTGAAGATGTGGGTTAGAGAGTATAGGATAGAGTGAGAGGGTGGCCGTAGTATTTGAGAGGGAATAGGATCCAGGGGACAGGTGGTTAGGTGGGAGTTAGAAAGGAGCTTAGCAACTTCGTCTATAGTAGTAGGTTTGAATAAGGGGAGTGTCAATTGTACCTGTTGACATGGGGTGTTAACTGCGGGAGATATTTGTAGGGTGTAGATATAATCTCGAATTGTGTGAATGTTATTTTTGAAGTGATTAGCAATCTCCTGGGCAGTGAGTAAATTGGTGGGGGGAGGCAGTGGAGGACAAAGTAGAGAGTTGAAGATAGAGAAGAGTTGACGGGGACTGGATGAGAAGGTGTTAATGAAAGCGGTAAAATAGGTCTGTTTGGCAGTGTGGAGGCAAGAAGTATATTTGTGGAGGGTAGATTTGTATTGGTTGAAGTCTTTGAGAGACTTAGTCTTATGCCACAGACACTCAAGAGCACAGCTATGTTTTTTGAGATTTCTGGTGTCATTTGTTTGCCAGGGTTGTAGGGGTCAGGGCCTGATTCTGTGTGTAGTGAGGGGAGTGAGCTCGTCCAGGGTGGAGGACAGGGATTTATTGTAGACAGAAGTGGCTAAGTTGGGGCAGGACAGGGGTGAGATTTTGTCATAGAGGTGGTCAGTAGCAGAATAGAGGAGAGAAGGGTTGAAGTGGTGAAGGTTTCTACGGGTGATGGTTAGGCGATTGAAGGGAAAGGTGGTGGAAGACAGGGAGAGAGAGAAACTAATAAGGTGGTGTTTAGAGAGCGGAAAAGGATTGTTGGAGAGGTTGCATGTAGTACATAGGTAGGAGAATACTAGGTCAAGGGTGTTGCCATCAGAGTGAGTAGAAGCTTGTACCTATTTCTTCTGGTCAAATGAGGAGATTAGATTAAGAAGTTTACAAGTAGGAGGAGTGTTTGTATTAACAGGGATGTTGAAGTCACCAAGAAGGATTGTGGGAATTTCAGAAGAGAGAAAGTAGGGTAGCCAGGCCGAAAATTCATTAAGGAAAGTTGATAACGGTCCAGGGGGGCGCTAGATCACAGCAATTCTTAGGGAAGTTGGAGAGAATAGATATATACAGTGAACTTCAAATGATGAGAGGGACAGAGAGGGAGAAGAGTGAAGAACCTAGAAGGTGCTCTGTGGGGATAGGAGGAATCCCACTCCACCTCCCTTGCGTCCATTAGGTCAAGGAGAGTGAGTCCAGAGAAGGCCACCATGGGAGAGGGAAGCAGGAGAAGGAGTGTCTGATTCATGGAGCCAGGTTTTGATGATAGCAAGTAGATTAAAGGGGTTAGTGACGAAGAGGTCATGAACGGCGGTAAGTTTGTTGTAGACAAGGAGGAAGGAGGCTGGTTTTGGGAAGAAGAGGAATGGACACTAAATTGCATAGATTGCGACTACTGCCAGAGGATGTGGGGTGATGAGTGTGTTGGGTACAGTTAAATAAGGAAGGCCCACCGTTTGAGGATATATCCCCAGAGGTTAGGCGAAGCAGAAGAGTAAGAGAGGTAATCTGAGAATACGATTTATATGAAGGGATGTGCTTCAGCGTCCCGGGGGTTTTGTTAGCATATGGGCTTAGAGTTAAAAAGAGGTGATGAGTGCAGTAATAGGGAGAGGGGAAAAGTGACGGTGATATGTACAGATTGTGGGGTGGAGAAGAGGGGTGAAGAAAAGAGAGTTTGAGGAGACAGGCAGCAATTGTGAAAAGGAGAGCTAACGATTGCATGTTTCATAGAGAAAGTAGAGTTGATTTGGAAATGAGGTTACCTGCGGTCTGGTGTTTTGTAAAGTAGTTTGCTGTTGATATTTGCTTTGTGCAAATCGCTGAAGTGCAAGAGCAGAAGTGCCACTTCTTTAAGGAACCCCACTTCTTTGGAAGAACCCCTGCATGTGCCACCCCTGCATGCGCTTCCCCATAAAGAAGGCCCTGTTTTATACTGTGATGGGTGTGGGTGCAATTTGTCCAAGTTTAAGAAATGGGGATACACCAATAAAAGCTTGTCAGAGAGTCTAATGCCCCGTACACACGGTCGGATTTTCCGATGGACATTGTCCGATCGGAGTGTGTTGTCGGAAATTCCGACCGTGTGTGGGCTCCATCGGACATTTTCCATCGGATTTTCCGACATACAAAGTTGGACAGCAGGAGATAAAATTTTCCGACAACAAAATCCGATCGCGTCAATTCCGACCGTGTGTGGCCTGTTCCGACGCACAAAGTGCCACGCATGCTCAGAAGAAATTCCGACACGGGACAGCTCGTTCTGGTAAACTTAGCGTTCGTAATGGATACAGCACTTTCGTCATGCTGCAATGTTCAAAATGGTTTAATACAGCGCACTCTCTTCTTCTTTATAATGTGACAAGAATTAAGTAGTTTTGCTGCTCATATTCACACACACTTCTCACAAACTTCTTTCGTTACTATTTATCGGGATTCCCTCAATATATTTAGATTTCTCACATCTGACAACATTTTTTTTTTTTTTTTACTTTAATGTAGAATCTTTTTTTGTGTTTCTCTTTTTTAATTTTTTTTTTTGGTGATTTTGATTTGTACTCCCGAAAATGTTTGTGTGTTTTTTGTGACAAGTTCCCACAACACCATTGATATGTTGTTCTATTTAATCTGTAGGAGATTGTTTGTTGTTGTTGTCTCTTGTTAATTTCACATTTTATGTTAGAAATGTACCTGAATCGTCACCAACAAACTGTCCTTTTTGGATGAAAACACACACAGGAGAGTAGAATTTACCTAAAAATATTTTATTAAGGGGTCACAACTATAAACAAAGAGGGAGGCAACGCTGGAGAAACTGCAGAAGTGGGCGAAGCCTTGGACCCCCAGGGCAGACATCAATTATTTAAAAGCAAAATTGGTGGCCTGAGGAGTCCATATCTAAGGGAGGGCAGTCTGGTCCAGAAGTCCCAGAGATCCGGAAAGCAGCAGATGACATCTGTGTCCCCAGGCTGTGGTCATACGAGAGACTGCAGCTTTTGTCAGACCAGACTGAACCCAGGGCAATCACTCTTTGGTCTTCCTTCCACGCTTCCTTCCAGCCTTTGGCTGTGGTGGTGGAGTTGTGGCAGCAGGAGGAGGAGGAGGAGGAGCATCGTCGATCTCAATGACATCCGTCTTGTGTGTCAGTTCCCCACTCTCCCCCTTACGTGGGACTTTATAAATCAGGTCCTCAGAGATCTTGCGTTGGCCCTCCTGCATGCCCTGCAATTTGGTGGCAGCCATGCAGGCAAAGGCCTCTTCAGGACTGGGGAAGGCTCTGAGGGACGCAGAAGCCTCCTGGATCAGCCTGTATGCTGAATCCTGCACAGGACTGGGAGTGGCCTTCCTGGCCCTTTTGTATGGCAGGTGGAGGGGAGGAACCTGAGACTCAGTCAGGCTGCGAATTGTCCCAGGCTTCTCTTGGCTGACACTTAGCCCCGCCTCCTCCTGGCTGCCACTAATCCCCGCCTCCTCCTGGCTGACACTAATCCCCGCCTCCTCCTGACTGCCACATTCCACAGCCTCCTCCTGGCTAAAGTCTTCCTGTGTATAAAAAAGGGACATAGTTTTAGTTTTTTTTACATCAATCACACACAATTTTCACCTCCTGACTGCTGCAAATTGAATGTTAACAAATATAACAGATTATCCTTCTGAGCCCAGCATTTTGCATTCTTGTCCCAATTTTGGGTGCCCACTACTGTCTATTGATATGTAAAACACTTTTTTTAATCAGCAATTAATGATCAATAATAACATCTATAGTAAACATCATTTCTTTATTGCCCAGAAATCTGTAGAAGAATGCTATACCTGACTCCAGCTGGGCTCCTCCACTTCTTCCTGGCTGGAAGGCCCAGGTTGGCCATCGGAAGCCTCAGCTGGGATGGAAGGAAGAGTGGAAGGAAGAGTGGAGAGGGATTCCCTGACTTCAGTGTGGTCTGACAGAAATCGCAGTCTCTCGTAGTACCACAGCCTGGGGACATAAATGTCATCTGCTGCAGCTCCGGACCTCTAGGAATCCGTGACCTTCTTGCGCTCCCTAAGATATGTGCTCCTCAGGCCACCAATTTTAGCTTTTAAATAGGGGATGGTTGCTGTGGGGACCACCGGCTTCACCAACTCCAGTAGTTTCTCCAGCGCTGCCTGCCTCTTTTGTTTGTGGTTATAGTGGGGGTGTCTCACTTGCCACAGACAGGGCAGCTCCCTGTACTTGTCAATGAACAGGGGCAGGAAATTGTGGTTGTTGAACCCATCCATTTTCTCTGCAAGACACAACACAAGACAAACCCTAATGTCAGGCCAAACTCCCCTAATCTTGTTACAATATAGGCTTCAATTTCGAAGCAGTATAGGCCCAAGTTTAGATCCTACCTTCGTTAGCATGATCGGCGTCTCCGATGCTCCTTCCTCCGCTCACAGATCGTACGTAAGACACGCGCGTTACGATTTATACACACTGCGCATGCGTATAACTCCGCCCGCCCCTGACGTTCTTTCTATTCTATTCCCCGCCCCTTTTCGTTCGGCGCAGTGGAGGAAGAGCACATGGCGGATAGACAGCAGGATGGTGCTAAGTACAGCAACGAGGAGGAGGAGGAGGAAAGGCCGGAGCCTGAAACGTCCCAATCCAGAAGGAGATTAAAGGACTCAAATATGTCCTTTGGGGAGATGTTGGAGATGGTGGACATCCTGAAGAAGGCCGACTATGATGGAAAGTATGGGCCTTACCCCAACCCCAATGTCCGAAAGGCCAAGATCATGGCGAAAGTGGTCAGGAGTCTGCACCGGAAATTTGGGGTACGACGATCAAAAGATCAGCTCAGGAAGCGGTGGTCGGACCTGAAATTACGAGAACATGAGCAGTACAGAAAGATCCGGAGAGTGCTGCAAAAAAGTAAGTAGTTGTGCTGTGTTCCTATTGTTCTTGTGTTTATTACGTTCGTGCTGTTCCATGTGCTTTTAGGAACTGTTGTACAGTTTAAAATGGCAACTTTCATGTTCATGGGCACATTATTCGTTCGGATCACACATTTTTATTTCGGACTATAAAATACCATTGTTTAGACCATATGCATTTGGCCACCATTTTGAGGCCCTATACTTGTCTTCAAAGAATTGGGTTGTGTAGATGGCTTTGTTACTAGAATGAAATGCAAACTAGATTCTGTGTAAGGAGAGGACACTGAGCAGCTGTTTTCACATCTGGACACTGGAGCACTAGTGTGGGACCCCAGAACACCATTTTTATTAGGGGGGCCACACAGGTGCTCCAGTGTATACTATAGGGGGGGATACATCTGTGAAGCTTGTACTAAACAGGTAAAGTATCGCAGATTGACAAAGGACACTAAAAATGCTACATCTTGGAACTCTGCTAAAATAGACAATTGTACCCCACTTCCAAGCAATGTTTCATCTTTATAGTTCTGCCATCAAATATCTGTGTGCTAATTATACCATTTTTGTTTTACATAGGGGAGAAAAGACTCGGAGGACACCCCTCATCCGAGGAGACCAGAGCCCCCCCCCGCCTCTGGAAGAAGGGGAAATCCACCCAACACAAGATGAGCAGGAGGAAGAAGATGTGGTGGAACTAGTCACCACAACAGGTGAGTGTCTGCGACCACAGGCTCAGATAAGAGATGGATGGCGGCATTTTTTTTAGACCTAATTTATTTTGGGGTTCCTCTCTTTTTAGGTGATCGTGAGGTTGTGGATGAAGATCCTTTCACATCAGAAAGTGCCCAGATCATGATCGGGGAGATCATGGGGTGTAATTTACAATTGGAAATCATCAAGCAAAACATCAATGATGTTATTCCAAAATATAAAAACATCATTGATGTTTTGGGGCGAGTTTAAAGCCCCTCCAAATCACTTTCTTCTTTTGTCTGCTACAATGTGTGAAATGTTTTTGTGATTCTTCCCAAAGCCAAATTTGGAGGATGCACACAGTGTGTCAACATGTGCTATCTGCCATCACGGGAGATCAATGGACGCGTTTTGGGGGTGCAACCCCTTCCTCAATAATAAAGTAGCGGTGAGGAAGGGCTTTCTCCCCCAAAACACGTCCCTTGATCCCCCGTGATGGCAGCTAGCACATGTTGACATTGGGAAATTTGTGTGCATCTTCCAAATTTGGCTTTTCCAGGGGTGATTTCCCCCCATCTGAACGCAATATCAAACACAGTTCCTAAATACTCATGTCTGATATTGCCTTCAAGTTCTACCAAATGTGAACTTTGTAAGATCAAGATTTGTGTCTTTCTTGTGGGTTTTACACATGCCTGTTTTCTATAAAATGCACATTTTGATTTTGGATAATGCCACCACAAAAGTTGTTATACAACAAACATGTTGGTTTGTCAGAAAAACCTTTGGTAAATGCACATGTGATTGTGCAGGTATTAAAAAGATTGCTCATCAAGAATGTGTGGATTATTGTCTCAACGCTACAACACTTTTGGGGTGATGTAATTGTTGTTTTATGAGAAAATGGGGGTTATTTCCTAAGGGCAAATCCACTTTGCACTACAAGTGCAGTTTCAGCGCAGTTGCAAGTGCACTTGTAGTGAAAAGTGTCTTTGCATTTAGTAAATAACAGCCAACAGTGCTTTGTATAAGGTTACACAATCACAACATTTTCTGGACTCCACACATTTCTGTCAGGGTCAGCTCAAACAAACACAAGCAGTAAATGTCCACAAAGAAGAGCCTGGGGGGAGATGCCCGTCGAGAACTTGAGGTCCTGCAGGCTTCTCCCTGTGGCCAAATACCGCAAGGTAGCGATCAACCTCTGCTCCGGAGTGATGGCTTTCCTCATGCAGGTATCCTGCCTGCTGATATAGGGGGTCAGCGAAGCCAACAAACAGTGAAACACGGGGTCCGTCATCCGGAGAAAGTTCCTGAAATCATCAGGATTATTCTCACGGATCTCACGGAGCAAAGGCATATGACAGAACTGGTCACGCTGAAGCAACCAATTCTTGGTCCATGAACTCCTCCCCACCCTGTTCATGGACTGGACTTGTGTCAAGGTCAGGACCCTAACACCAAGCCCCCGCACAGCACGAACTCTACGAGGAGTACGCATACGAAACATGGCTAGAAAACGGTCGGCTTCTCAGAACGAAGTAACAGAACGCACTGAAGAACAGCAAGGCCTGTGAAGAGCGACCTGAAAAACAGCAACGAGCGGGCAAGATCACACAGAAAACTCCGATACGAACTGACTGCACGCACTGAAGAGCAGATACAAACCCACAAGCACAAACTGAACGGCAGAAAACGATCTGAAAGCCACGAGTCTGAAAAAGCGCGAATCGTCTCTCACCAAACTTTTACTAACACGAGATTAGCAAAAGGAGCCCAAAGGGTGCCGCGCTTGGTTCTGAACCGGCCTTTTCTAGTCTTGTCGTACGTGGTGTACGTCACCGCGTTGTTGGCGATTGGAAATTCCGACAACTTTGTGCGACCGTGTGTATGCAAGACAAGTTTGAGCCAACATCCGTCGGAAAAAATCCTAGGATTTTGTTGTCGGAATGTCCGAACAAAGTCCGACCGTGTGTACGGGGCATATCTCTTCCACACTCCTTCCAAAATAAAAACAAAAAAAGAACATTCAGAGATAAGATAACAACCATACAGCAGATATATTGTTTCCAAGGAGGCATCCAGCTTATAGACATGCAATCAGAGAAGTAAAGCATCAGTGTTGTGCGGCACTGAAAATCAGGAGCACTCTGTGATGATCTAGCAAGGCAAGGGTCACTACAATGATTGATTCCACTCATTAGTAAATAGTTTCCCATCAGATCTAATGACTACTATCTCTATGCCCCATTGAGAAGAATATGTATAGCCAGCCTTACACTTCTAAAGCCTATCAGAAAATATATGTGGGATTCAATTCTAATCTTAATGGAGAAAATGTAATGTTATCATTTTGCTTTGAAATCACCAGAAATGTAACAGTTTTCAGGTACTTAGGAATAGTGAATTACAAGTCATAGATATTTTTTTATTAGGTGCTTGATGCAAGACAGGAAAGGTGATTTCTTATGAGTGTGAAGCAACAGTCAATTAAATAAATGTAAGTGTCAAATCTCTCAAATCATGTTTCCCTGTACTAAATCCATGTCTCAAATGATAACATTCTGCAAACTCAAGAATAGGTTTCCTTGTTTACACACATTTCCATTCTTAACCTGTCTTAATTTCACCTTTCTTCCCATAAACCACTAATAAAAGCACTCCTGAATGTTAGATAATGTTCCGCTCTCAGTTTCCATGGTAACACAAGCTGCATCACTGAAAGTTGGGAGCTGCACACTGCTGGATGCTGTTAGATTAGCAGGGCAATGCCTGCTGTCAGGCAGCATCCATTTCACTTAATTAAAGTGGCACAGATGGATAGACGGTGAAAAAAGCCTACGTAACACTTTGACTATTTTACCGATATTAGACTGTGCAGCAGATGTTGTAACAACCACAGTCATAGAATGTCAACAAAGTCATATGGATTCCATTTTTTTCATTACCGTTTTTCATGCTGATCAATTTTTAATGGACATATCAAACAAACAAGGGGACCAGCATCTAGACATTAAATGTCGAATAAAAAAAACAACAAAACTAAACAACAGTACTTATGACTGCCTTGGAATATCTGTCAACTTTGACAACAGAAAGATGACTCCACATAAGCAGATCCTTGTGCACCACGGTAACCAGTCATGCCCTACCTACAGGAACTTGAAAAGTAGAAGATTGAGGCACTCATGATAATTATATATCTTTATTTAATGGACGAACAAACAGTAACAACCTACTTTGACAGACCAAGGTCTTCCAAGGACATTTCTGAGATCTACAGAATTCACTGATAGGTGCAGTTAACCTGCTCCTGACTTGACTTTGACCTGTTTCAAATGGCTTTTTAATTCATCCAGTTATTTTGTAAGATGTTCCCTTAGCTGGGTCTTTAAATATTGTTTATAATGTTTATTGGCCCCTGAAGGAAGCCGCATATGTTCTAATAAAATTAGCCTAAATCTGGCATGTACATCATTTCGTGTTCTCACCCATATTTATGGCTCATTAAGCAATTAACACTGGTCCAAAAATGTGTGATTTTTTTAGATTTAAATGATAGTTTGCAAATTGTGTTTTCTTAACAGAAAAGGCACTGACATATACTAACAGCCTTTTTCCACTAACCTATTAATAAGCATGCTGGAAAGGAGGAAAATCACAACATAATATGGAAAGTAATCTGTTTTTCATTTGTCTCCTGTCATAAACATATTTGTGCTTCTGTTTAGATGTGCATAAAATAGGAAATAATACCAACTGGTGCTACACATATCATTACTCACAGCTTTATGGATGCAGTAAATACTGTCATATTGCTATGAATGCTTTACAGCTTTGTAACACTAAGCAATAACAGTGTTTTGGCTTCTAAAGATGTCTTTGTGCCTGTTTTCTTTATTCTCAGTTGACACTTGAACAGAGAAAGTCTCCCATTTGCAATGAATAATATCTTTATAGGCTTGCAAGAGAAAATTCTTGACTTTTTTTTCAAATAAACTGTATTGCCCACAAAGCACAAAAAGGCACAAAACATAGCGGTTGTCTTTTACTGGGAATATTAGTATAATTTAATGGTCATTAAATCACCAGGTTTCCTTTAAAAAGTGTGCATATACCCAAAACTTATTTTAGTAGGAAAGCATTAAAAAAAAAAAATCCGGCAGGCTTGTTGTACCCATGTTGATTGATCGGGATTCCTGGTGAACATGACGAGATTCTAACCGTTTATGGCAGATCTAAGCCTTGGGTATGCACATGGATTTTTCTCTCTACCCCTACCCACCTCTCCCTCCTCCTATTATCTGTTTTATATATATATATATATATATATATATATATATATATATATAAATAAATTATCAGTCCGTTCAATAATTTGTCAATAACAAATGTTGTTTGAAAGTCCTTTAAAATATATGGTAATTAGCTTTTTACCATTTGATTTTGGGGTGAATGTAATCTCCTTAATGACAACCACATAGCAGGGTTGATTTACTAAAACTGAAGAATGCAAAATATGGTGCAGCTCTGCATAGAAACCAATCAGCTTCCATGTTTTTGTGTCAAAACCTAATTAAATAAGCTGAAGTTAGAAGCTGATTGGTTTCTATGCACAGCTGCACCAGATTTTGCACTCTCCAGTTTTAGTAAATCAACCCCACAGTGTTAAAAATGTGTTCATTCAAAAAAAGGTTTCCATCCTGATCCTTTGAATTTTTTCGTCACTGGTTGTTTTGGTTGAACGTTTATTTGACCCCACAAAAAATTAGAAAACCAAATTAACATTCTTAAAATTAGTAATTTAGATCAAAATTTTACTAGTGTATGGCCAGCTTTAGGCCCGGGTTCACATATATGCGGCCGCGGTTCCCAGCATGGGGTCAGGTGCATTCATGTTTACCGGTTCAGGTGCGAATCAGGTCCAAATTTTTGCCTGATTTCGCACCTGAACTGGACCCAAACATACACTGGACCCTTATGGAATGTGGACCACGGCCACCTCGCACCTGTGTGAACCGAATCCATTGAGAGCCGGCCATACTCGGTGTCATGGGAATTGGATGCAGGGAAACCCGCATCCAATTTGCACATATGCGGACCCGGCCTAAGACTGGTTTCATACCTAGCTAAATAGATTCTTATGTCCCCTCTCTCCAACAATTAATGAATCCCTCCGTGGCACGATAACAATGGGGTGAAAACGCTCATCCTTTGACACCTGAAGATTTGTTAGCTTGTGTTTGTTACAATGATTCAGGTACATGATTTTACTTGTTTCCATTAGATTTGCATTGATCATTGTCATTCCCATCATCTATTGTAACAGTCTCTGTCTTTTATGTATATAATGAATAAAGACTGGTGGTGGTGTGGAGTGAGGTCCGCATCCTGGGTGGGGACCAGGCACCATCTTGCCGATGTCTAATTTTTCATTATGAGAGTATACTGTGCTTGTTACCTCATATGGTTTTTTTTATCCTGTGAGTGTTACTTCACCTTTCATCTTTAAATAAATCAAGCAGTTTATACTATAAAGCCCCCCTTTTTTGTGATTTACATGTTTGGTACATGCTGAGGACTGGAGAGGTGGAATATCTCCAGGCCGACCGGCTGGCTCCAATAAAAAGCATTTATTGACCTCCTTTTCATTACTGAGGTATGCATTCAATTAGCCACAGAACCTGTGTAATTAATATGTGTTCGGGTTTAAAGGAATGAGGTGGCAACTCTAGTGGCCACTGTAGGCAAAGTGTCGTACCTGTATTTCTGTGCCTACTTAAAGGTTTAGGGCATGCGTGCCCCCAGCCCTGCTCCCGCTGTGATTGTACACAGCAGGAGCATGTTAGCAAAAGAAAGCTCTATTTGCGTGAAAAAAATATACAAATTTCATTTGGGTACAGCATTTTATGACAGTGCAATTACAATTTAAAGTAGAATAGTGCCAAATTGCAAAAAATGGGCTGGTCATGAAGGAGGTAAAAAAAAATTGGTTAAAGATTTAAATTGGACCATGAATTGGACTTTTACTTATGCTGGCCATACACTATACGAAAAATTGGGCGAAAAATAGTTCGTATGGACACTTCGTTCGTTTTTCGGCAAGTTAGTGGGTACAAATCGATAATCGTTTGTGACGTTTTTGTGGAAAAAAAACGAACGGCATGTTTGGAAAATTTCTGCCGAACGTACGATAAATTGCAAGGTTAATGTGTTTCCCGTCCGAACTGCCTGCACTAGGTATATGTAAAAAAACAAACACAAAATTATTTATTCATGTCCACTGAACAGATTATCGGACATTATATGATGGCACGATCGTTTGCGGTCACGGTCGAACGTTCGTTTTTCGAAAATGGGTTCGGCCGATTTTCTGTATAGTGTATGGCCAGCATTAGTCACCTTAAATTTCACGTGTGTGGCATTTGGGACTTTATTTAGGAATTATATTTAATTGCATTATTATATTTTTTGCTGTCTGATATTTACTTTTACATTCATAGCGTGGAACACTTCACTTTTATCTCATTGAATAAATAAAATCTAACTGTGTAAAAAAAAAAGTAGTTTTGGTGACTGTTTCCATTGGGAAGATTTCTCCTCATTTCCTGACCCAGAAACACAACAGGAAAAGAAAATCTTTACACAGTGTAAGGGAAGTGCTCTCTTAACCTGGCCTTCGTATGAACATTTGTACAAAAATTCTCATAATTTCCTAAGATGATCGAATGTCATTTGAAAGTATTTCAAAACTTAGTTTTTGACTTCTGAAAGAATGTAATTTTTTCAAACAAAAACCACATTCACTGTTAGAAATGTGTTAATTCGAGAAAAAAATTGAAATCCTGGTCCTTAGAATTTTCTCATCACTGTGGTCAAAAGCGAATGTCCATTTCACCCCACTAACTATTTGAAAAGAGAATGAACATTCTTAAAATTAAAGTTTTCCAACTAAATTCTTCTAGAACATAGCAAGCTTCAGGGGTGGGCAACTACAGCCCTCCAGCTGTTTTGGAACTATATGCCCCATTAGGCACTGCAAAACTAAGAGTTACAAGCATGACTTCCAGAGGCAGAGGCTTGGCCACCCATTAGACCAGGCATGTCCAAAGTCCGGCTCACGGGGCAATCGCGGCACACGGTCCAGTTTTGAATGGCCCGCCTGGTTATCTAAACATATATATCTTTTGTGGCCCCCGACGATTTCCTAGCGCCGGGGCCACAAAAGATATATAGGCTGGCTGCCTTGGAGGGAGGATGCGGGACGAGTGCCATGCACACAGGAGGAGTATCTCCTGTTTACACGGCAGCCTCTGTAATAGGAAGTCCCCTCTCCGGCGCTGCCATTGGACGACTGTTCTGTCCATCAAAGGAGGCGGAACTTTCTCTTAAAGAGGCCAGTGTGTAAACAGGAGATTCTCCTGTAGGATATCTTTGGGGCTCGTCCTGCCCCCTCCATGTCCCCTCCAAGGATGCACTGATGGCAATGGTGAGTGCATTCCTGGCAATGGTGAGTGCATTCCTGGCAATGGTGGGGCTGCATTCCTGGCAGTGGTGGGTGCTGCATTCCTGGCAATGGTGAGTGCATTCTTGGCAATGGTGAGTGCATTCCTGGCAATGGTGGGTGCTGCATTCCTGGCAATGGTGGGTGCATTCCTGGCAATGGTGAGTGCATTCCTGGTAATGGTGGGTGCATTCCTGGCAATGGTGGGTGCATTTCTGGCAATGGTGGGTGCTGCATTACTAGCAATGGTGGGTGCTGCATTCATGGCAATTGGAGGTCTGCAGATTGGCACTGACCCTTATTTTGCTTCACAGTTCTTTATTTAAATTTTTTTTTTTTTCCTGAAACTTCCCTCTTAAGGTGAAGGTGCATGTTATACGCCAATAAATACGGTATATCCAAATAACATGCCTGAGCTCATCTCTTTACTCACGCACAGCCACAAAAGGAAGAGCATTCTTGTTGGGTAGTGTATTAGTGCTCGAACAAACACACTTAGACTGAATTTTAATGGTTCAAAGAATGTCAGGCAAAATGGTCGGCCCTCGCACATGTTCACTTCATCAAATCTGGCCCTCTTTGAAAAAAGTTTGGACACCCCTGCATTAGACAGTGTTCCCATTGGAAGATTTTCCCTTTATTTCTGTGCTGGTAACAGCAGTAAAATCTGATTATCCATCACTTTCTGTCTCGTTGACACTGGTCCACAAGACAAACAGAGAGGGTGAACCTACCTAGCAGGGACACAGTCAGCAATAAAACCTGACTGAGGTGGTAATCCTTTCCTTGCTCAATCAAAACTAAAAGAAAAAAGATTAAACTGTTTGGGCTATACATATACTTTGAGGTTTATTTATCAATGTTGTTCACCCAAGTTTCACAAATGTTCAAACTGGTGGAAAATTAGTGACTCTTGAGTTGTGTTAATCTTGGGTAAAAGTATAAGTGCGAGTCCTAAAATAAGCTAGTGTAGGCAGATCTCCATATGTGTACTGTCATAGTGAAATTTTTCTCTGTTTTATTCTTTTTTCATTTAAATCAGAAGGGAACTCAACTTGGTATATATCTCAGAGAAAAGGCCACACTGTTTTATCGATTTTCTGCAACAAATCACAATGGTGCTTTTTTTCCCAGAGTGATATGTCTATTTCTTTTCATCTTGAAAGTCATATTTATTACAGTGGCTATAGAAAAGAATTTCCCCCTTTTAAACCATCACATTTTGTTGCTTTGCAGGCTGAAATGAGGACAGACACAGTTTTATCCAGTTGTATTTACGCAGTGCAACTTATAACATCTAAGTGAAAGATATAACACCACCTCGTCAGAAAAAAATACAAATAAATCAAAAACAGAATCATTGAGTTGGAAAAAGGATCACTCTCTTCCTAAAAATGACTTGTAAACTCAATCTCGTGTAGCTTTACACCAGGGCTATGCAATTAGCGGCCCTCCAGCTGTTGCAAAACTACAAGTCCCATCATGTCTCTGCCTCTGGGTGTCATGCTTGTGGCTGTCAGAGTCTTGCTATGCTTCATGGGACTTGTAGTTCTGCAACAGCTGGAGGTCCGCTAATTGCATATCTCTGCTTTACACCTTCTTAATGGCACACAAAGCCATTTGACTTTTCACTGTGATCAGCTGTGGTCATTTTGATTAGCTCAGCATGAAAAGAGCTTTCCTCTCCCCTTCCTCGGCTCCCAGCACTTCTACATATCTTCTTATCCTCTTAAATTCTGTTCAATCTTTCCACTTATTTTCAAAACCCCCCATTTCCTCTTCCCCACTACATCTCAGATATTCCATATTATATGTATCTTCTACTTTTTTTAACCATTTTCCCATCGTGGGGCTTTCCAGCTCTTGCCACTGTTGCGGTATTAAACTGCATTAAAACTTGGCTGCGTTCATCAAATGGGGTGCCACTGTTTTCATATATTGTTTTGTTGGCATTTTCACCCCATGAAATAAACACATCCAAGGCTCCTCCGGTATCTCTATATTAGTGATCTCTTTTATTAGCTGCAACACCTCTCTCCAGTATTTTTTTATTTTTGGGCATGCCCACCATATTTGGGCCATAGTTCCCACGGCATTGCATCCTCGCCAGCATAGCTGTGAAACCCCATTTTGATATTCATGTGCTTTGGCTGGTGTTATATACCAGCGAGATAAATATTTATAATTAATTTCAGTGGTATTACTGTCTATTACCGAACCATGTACCATCTTCAAAATTTTCCATAGATGTTATTCTTCCCCTTGTTTTCCCAGTTCTTTTTCCCATTTTACTACCGGCGGTATTTGCAGCCCCTTCATGCCCACCAGTATTTTATATATCCGTGAAATTCCACCTCTTGTGCTTGCTGCTGAACACAGACGTTCAAATGGCAATAGATCTTCCCCCGATCTTATTGGTAACAAAATGCTTCAGCTGGGGAGTATCGCCATTCATCTATCACCATCAAATCTTCTCTGTGTCTTAAGTCATGTAGTGTGTGTATTTTTCCTTTTTCCATTATGTCCTTTAATTGTGCATTTTCCTTTTTTATACATTCCTCAAATAATTTCCCTTTGCCTGGTGGAAAATAATTAGTTTCCCTTAGTGGTATTAGTGGTGAATTAAACTCAGATTTTTATTGTGTGTGCATTAAATCCCAAACTATAAGTACCTTCCGTGTTAATTCAAGTGTATTCTCATTCAATTCTCTATATTGTGATGGTATCCATATAATCTTCCCCAATGGTGCATTGCAAATACTGTTTTCCAATTTAACCCATCTTTTTTCCTTATTATTTTTTACCCATTCTAGTACCTGTGATAGTACAGTTGCATTATAATATTTTTTTAAGATCTGGCACCCCTAGTCCTCCTTGCGATTTGTCCTTATTTGAAACCGAGAAACTTATTCTTGGCTTTTTACTCTGCCATATAAACCTTAGTATTATAGTTTTTAATGTCTTGAAGTATGCTTGTGGGAGAGGGATCGGCAACATCTGAAACTTATACATGATCTTCCGCAATATTACCATTTTAATGATATTTATTCTTCCTAACCAGGAAATATACCTTATACCTTACCATATATTGTCCCCAGGAATGGTGTTATTTTTATTCCTGAGTATTTCAGTTCTGTTTTCCTCCATGTGAATGGAAATTCTTGTTGAAGGATCTGCTCCTCCTGTTTCCCCAGGTTAATATTCAAGATCTCTGATTTAGAGGGGTTTATTTTAAGATTTGATAGTTCTCCATAGGATTTTAAAGTGGTTGTAAACCCTTACAGACCACTTTTCCCTACAGGTAAGCCTATAATAAGGCTTACATGTAGGTACTGGAAATATCTTCTAAACCGTACAGGCTTGTGCCAACGTCATTGGTGCATGCGCACTGAAGAAAAGTTACGTTCGTGCCGTTTCTATAGTGCCCATGCAGTTACCGTCGGCTCTCGCGCGCATGTGCGGGAGTGATGTCACGCGACTTCGGCCAGTAACAGAGCTGGAGTACACTGCCCCGGAAGGAAGAGGGGCGAAGATGGATGCTTCCTGCAGCAGTGACAGCGTGGGCTTCCTTTGCAGGTAAGTGCCACATAATGGGCTAGTATGCGATGCATACTAGCCTATTATGCTTTTACTTTGCAGGGTTTACAGTAAACGAAAGAGGAAGTAAAGCCCATCAGGGTTTACTTCCTCTTTAATAACTTAATTAAGTTTGGCAGTGTTACCCTGGGCCTACAGTAGATATGTAGAACAACATATCATCGGCATAGGCCACCATTTTGTGCTCTTCATCTCCTATCTTAATCCCTCTTATATCTGGGCTATTTCTGATCTCTGCCAGGAGTGGTTCTAATGATAATACGAACAATAGGGGAGACAGGGGAGACCCCTGTCTCGTTCCGTTGTACATCTCAAAGGGTAGTGATGCAATCCCATTGATCTTTACCCTAGCTAGGATGATTATATAATGCTTTAATCCAGTGGATCATCTTTGGGCCTACTCCCATTACCTCCAGTATTCATCATAAATCCTCAGTCTACCCTATCGAACGATTTTTCAGCGTCTGTTGAGAGGAGTAGCCCTGGGGACTTTCCTTCTTTCATTTCTGCACCAACAGTAGCGTTCTTACCCCATTATCTCTCCCTTCCCTTCCTGGAATAAATCCGACTTCGTCCGCATGCACCAAGTCGTTCATTACATTTTTCATTCTACTAGCTAATACTTTTGCAAATAGTTTTGTGTCTGCGTTTAATATGGTCTATATTGAAGAAATGGATTCTGGACAGCCGCACTCCAATAAAAGCCTTTATTGTAATGAATAGTCAACGTTCACGTGACAACAGAAGCAGGACAGACAGCTGACGCATTTCACAACATCATTGTTGCTTAGTCATAGCTATAGACTAGTCTATAGCTTGAGCATAGGGCGATATCCTTTCCTTCCTTTGGAATAATAGTAATAGCAGCCGTTAATGCTTCCCTTCTCATCTTCCAGCTTGTTCCTATACCATTCATATAGGAGCATAGTTTGGGGATTAGGATTTCCTTAAACTTTTTATAATAATATATCGTAAGCCCATCTGGGCCTGGACTTTTCCCTGATGCTGAGTATTACAAGGCTCGACTAATCTCTTCTTCTGTTATGGGTTCTTCAGGGGGGCCTAGTTTATCTTCTAATATTTTATTTAGTCTAGCTTCCTTTAAAAAAATCTTTTATTTTTTCTATCCTTTCTATTTCAGAGTCCTGTTTTTCCTTCTGTTTTACCGAGTACAGTTCCCCGTAAAATTTCTGAAATACTCCCTCTATTTCCGTTGTTGTATATACCATCTCCCCAGTGCTGTTTTGTATTTTTTCTATGTAGTTTGCTGTTTTTTTCATATTTTAATATTTCATTTTATTTTAATATTTTAGCTAAATACTTTCCTGTCTTATTTCTTTTGTTAAAGTTTCCCTTTTTCTTGTTCTTTTTTTTTTTTCGCTGCTCCCATGGCTATCAGGATACCCCTAATGTAGGCCTGATATCATTTATTCCAAAGTATTGTTTTAATTTTTTTTATCCTATCCTCAGCTTCTTTATCCTGGGTTAGTTTTTCATTTAATATCCATATATTTGACCTATTTTGGGCTCCAGATATCCTCATTTTTATAGTCACTGGGGCGTGGTCTGATAAGGTTGTTACTTCAATATTTGTACTAGTCACTGACTCTAATAACCTTTGCTCGATCATCATATAATCGATTCTTGAGTACGTCCGTGCACAGGGGAGTAGAATGTGTAATCCCGTGTTTTAGAGTGTTGTACTCTCCATACATTCATCATTTGATTCTGGTGTAGCTTCTTTTTTATCATCTTCAGTTGTGCATTTCCAGTCCCTTGTACTCTGGACGTACTATCTTCGGTTCCATACAAAATTGAAATCTCCTGCCATAAGCACACCTCCCTTCTTGAACTCCATTAATTTCTCCATAACTGCTTTTAAAAAGTTTATTGAGTTTTCATTAGGGCGATAGATATTTGCAAAGGTACAATCCATGTCACACAGTCTTCCCCTTAGGAACAGGTAGCGACCCTCAGGGTCTGCCATCTTTTCCTCTAAGGGAAACCGCACTCCTCTGGAAAACCTGATGGCTACTCCCTTTGCCCTTTTTGTTGGAGAATCTCCGTAAAAACCATACTGGGAAATCTTTTTAGTTTAGTTTTATATTTGTTTCATGGGAGATGTGTGTCTCCTCTAGAAAAACTACTGCAGCGTATTGTTTAATCTCTTTTAACATTTTATGTCTCTTTACAGGTATATTTAGTCCACATACATTATAAGTAAAAAAATTTAGTGATGTCATCTTTGCTCCGTGTACTCCTCTCTCCTACTTTCCTCCCTTTTCATTTGGCTCAGCCACTAGTTCAGGTTGATTGTACCTGAATGCGAGGGGTATGGGCATCAGTGGGTATACAACGAGCAAAGAGGGATCACCGGGTCCCCAGGAGATTTTTTTTTGTTGAATATTGAGAGGTTCTCTTTCCGTTTCTTCTGGGAACCTTAATGTTGCTGAGCAACCCTCCTTCCGCCCTACCAGACATGCCGGGAAACCCCAAGAGTACTGGATGTTATATGTTTTCATTTGTTCCAATAAAGGTTTAAGTACTCTTCTTCTTGCCAGAGTTTCTGATGATAGATCTGCAAATATCTGTAACGCGGTTTCTTCGTATTTTACGGGATGTTTGCATATCTGTTCTTTATCTTTGTAATTGTGAAATCTCACAATTACATCTCTCAGGATTTCTCTAACCATGTCTACAGGTTTTCTGATCCTATGTATTCTCTCAAACTTTATTTTTTCAGTTATTGATCTTCCCAGCAGTGGGCCAAATACTTTATCCATTTTATTTTGTAGGTCCTCTTTTTGTGTTGTTTCTGGTAGACCCCGGACTCTTAAATATTTCCTTCTGTTTCGGTTTTTCTGGTCTTTCACTTTATACAGCATGTTCCTCTGCTCCATTTGTACTCTTTTCATCTGTTCCTTAAGTTATTTTATTTCCACTGCTTGTATATCCAATTTTTCCTCTGTCTCTTCGACCCGTTTTAATATTTGGCTCAGATCTCCATGTAAGGTTGCCATTTCCCCTTTTAAGAATTGCTCCAGTCTTGAGAACATGTCTGCCATCTCACTTTTAGTTGGAGGTTGCCTTTTTGTTCTTCTTCTGTCATATATTTCTTAATTGTACCTGGGCTGGCGCTTACTTTGGGTAGTTTACCCCAGCCCCTCTAACTGGTTTGCCTCTCATTGTATTCTTACGTTGTAGTCCTTATATGTCCACTGTATCAAGTTCACCACTCTCCAGTCCTCTTATGGATTCTATGGCACAATCTTTGTTTACTCCGGGAGTGCTCTCCTTCTTTCTCCAATGGGGGGGTCACTCGGCCGCCAATCAGACCAAAGACACTGTATAAAGTGCTACTTTCAGTTGTTTTCAGTTGGTAGCAATGAACGGTGCACCTCTAGACTGAGTCTAGACTCATGGCTGTGTCATCTATCTATCTATCTATCTATCTATCTATCTATCTATCTATCTATCTATCTATCTATCTATCTATCTATCTATCTATCTATCTATCTATCTATCTATCTATCTATCTTCCCCTTCCTTCTTTCTAGTGGTTTAGGATGCTTTCATAAACTGAGGAGTTCATCACTCACCATTTACCACAGTTCAATAGTTCCACACAGTCCCCAAGCCCCCTTTTCCTTTTTTATGGGAGCCTATATCCCTCTTTTTTCTTTTTTTATTTAAGATATAGAGGCTATAAGGGGGATATCTCCGGATTCACCTCTAGATTTATCAGTCCAATCGGTCCAATCAGTCCAATCAAGCATATAGTGACCTCTTTACAAGCCTTATCAGCCTTTCTCACAGTCTCTCTCACAGTTTATTGCTTGTATAATGGCTAGGTATGTTGTAAGAGGTGTAATACAAAGCAAGCATGTAAAAAAGAAAAGCGGACTTGACTCACCCCTCTGTAGCTGGGATCTTGCTGACCATGAACAGAGAGCTTGCTGTTAGATTCAAGCTGTTGTAGGGATGTGTTTCTCCCTCTCCTTTTTTATTTTCCTTCTCAGGCCACAGTCCAGCTTTACTCCTTACTTCTTTCTTTTTCTAAAACCAATACTCTTACTCTCGTCCATCCGAAAAACTCAGGGGGGGGCTGGTAACTGGTGGACTGAGGACTGCAAGCTGAGGGATGGGGGCCAGCTAGCCAGCTTGTTGCCGTGTCTATCGTGTGCTCACTGGTTTGAGCCAGCAGATGTCAGTTCTCCCTCCTACTGCTGCTTGGGAGCTGTTCAATCCTCCCCTCTCTCCCAGCATCTCGGCGTCTCTCTTCTGGGTCTGGTTCTGGCTCTTTGTCTCTCTCGGAGTGTTCTCCTTGCTGCCTTTCACTTACGCCTTCCGTACAAGCCACTCCCACAGTCCCTCCAATCTCTATCCCGCTTCCCACGGCCAGTATCACACCAACAGGTCTAAGGGACCGAAGGCGGAGGTAGGGGGGACATCCTACGGAGGTGGGATGAGGGGGGAGACCAGAATGGCACAGGCCGGCCTAGCGGCCGCATACAGGTGGGAGCTTCACAAGCTCATCAATGGCTCCCGACTGGCACCATCTTCAGGCTCCTCCCTCCATACCGAATTTATGACAAAGAGCGGTCATTGTGTGCACGTGACAGCAATATCACAAATTCTCCACAAATGTGGCTTGTATGGGAGGGTTGCAAGAAAAAAGCCACTCCTCAAGAAAGGCCACATGTAGTCACGACTGAGCCTTGCCCAAACGCACCTTGAAGATTCTGAGGCCACATGGAAAAGGTGTTATGGTCAGATGAGACTAGAATTGAATTATTTGGCCTCAACACCAAAGGATATGTCTGGCAGAAATCCAATACAGCTTGCCATCCAAATAACACCATTCCTACAGTAAAGCATGGAGGTGGTAATATCCTGTTATGGGGGTGTTTCTCTGCAGCAGGGACTGGAGCACTTGTCAGGATAGAAGGAAAAATGGATGGAGCAAATACCTTTAAATTCTTGAGGAAAAGCTGCTGCCCTCTGCCAGAAAGTTGTCAATGGGAAGAAGGTTTACCTTCCAACATGACAATGACCCAAAGCATACAGCAAAAATGACCACACAGTGGTTGAAAAAGGAAAAAGGTGAATGTCCTTGCATGGCTTAGTCAGAGCCCAGACTTAAACCCCATTGAAAATCTGTGGTATGACCTGAAGACTGCAGTCCACAAATGGTCACCATCAAATTTAACTGAACTTAACTAATTCTGCAAAGAAGAGTGGGTACATTTTGCAAAGTCTAGATGTGCAAAGTTAGTAGAGACATACCCCAACAGACTAAAGACTGTAATTAAAGCAAAAAGAGGTTCAACAAAATACTGACACAAGATCTTTTTTCCAACTCAGTGATTCTGTCTTTGAATTTTTTACATTTTTTTTCTGACATGTTGGTGATCTTTTACTTGGATGTTATAATTTGCACTGAGTAAATACAGGTGGATAAAACAGAAATAGTGCCGGTCTTAATTTCAGGCTGCAAAGCAACAAAAGGTGATTATTTTAAAGGGGGGTGATTCTTTTCACCCACTGTAAATCTCTGACTATTAGACTTCCCATTGCACAAATATTTCCTGTGGAAAGGAGGCTTCATACCTCCACACCACTATGTTGGTCATTTTACCAAAATGGTTAAAATAAGTCAGTTCCCTTTATACAAAGTATCAGTTTATGTATGGAATTACAGCGCTTTAAAAAAAAGGATTTCATTGTTCATTTTTATGGCATTACATTTCATTTAATGTTTGTCAGCATTGTATGTCAGATAATAAAATGATGCAAATTAGAAACCTCTGTCAAAACATGTACAACACATCGTAATCAAGGAGAGAAAGCATGTCTGAGCAAGCTTACAATTTAAAGGCTGGGGAATGCTAGATGCAAAGTGTAAAGTTGTTAGCACTAGTGAAAACCTGATTGATGACAGACACGTTAACTATTTCATAGAAGCTGGTAAACCTTTCCAATATTGTATGTGATGTATTCCATCCTAAGCCTGAAGTCAATTTTTCCTGGACACATGGAATGTGAAATACAAAACCAGTGAGATTTGCCCTGGAATACACAGCTCACTCCCCACGCCAGTATCCATACAACAAATGAGATTGGTCCACTACAGTGCAAGCAACTTAGTGCCACAAATGAGATCTGTTCTCCAGCGCACACAACTCAGTGCCGCAAGCAGTGGCGGGCCATCCATAGGGGGCGCCCGGGCGCCGTCCCCCCCTGCTGTAGTCACAAAAAAAAATTACAAACAGCCCCTTTAAGAAAAAAAAGAAAAAATGTCATTTAAGTGCACTTTGTTCGGGCGCCGGACACAGTGCACTATGGGAAGCGCCACGTCAATGCAATGCAATCACGAGATTGCAGACGCGGCGCTTCATTGGCGGGGTTTGGAGCTGCTTTGCGGTGCAATCGATCGCGCCGAGAAACATCCGCCCGGCGCCCAGCCTTGTGCTTTGCTCTCCACTGAACACACAGAGAAAACCAGGAACTAGCACAGACACGGCTTGAAGGGCTGCTGTGCTGTTGGCAACACACAGAAAGGTGATAGACAGGGGGAATTATTGGAGCAGGATTATAGAGGACCCTGCTGTGGGGACACAGATGTGAGGAGGACACTGCTGCTCTGCTGGGGACACAGATGTGAGGAGGACCCTGCTGCTCCACTGGGGACACAGATGTAAGGAGGGGCTCTGCTGGGGACACAGATGTAAGGAGGGGCTCTGCTGGGCACATAGATGTAAGGAGGGGCTCCGCTGGAGACACAGATGTAAGGACAGACTCCGCTGGGGACACAGATGTATGGAGGGGCTCCGCTGGGGACACAGATGTAAGGAGGGGCTACGCTGGGAACACAGATGTAAGGAGGGGCTCCGCTGGGGACACAGATGTATGGAGGGGCTCCGTTGGGGACACAGATGTAAGAAGGGGCTCTGCTGGGGACACAGATGTAAGGAGGGCCTCCACTGGGGACACAGATGTAAGGACGGACTCCGCTTGGGACACAGATGTATGGAGGGGCTCTGCTGGGGACACAGATGTATGGAGGGGCTCCGCTGGGGACACAGATGTAAGGACGGACTCCGCTGGGGACACAGATGTAAGGAGGGGCTCCGCTGGGCACACAGATGTAAGGACGGGCTCTGCTGGGGACACAGATCTATGGAGGGGCTCTGCTGGGGACACAGATGTAAGGAGGGGCTCCGCTGGCAACACAGTTGTAACGACGGACTCTGCTGTGGACACAGATGTATGGAGGGGCTCCGCTGGGGACACAGATGTAAGGAGGGGCTCCACTGGGGACACAGATGTAAGGACGGACTCCGCTGGGGACACATATGTATGGAGGGGCTCCCCTGGGGACACAGATGTAAGGACGGACTCTGCTGGGGACACAGATGTATGGAGGGGCTCCGCTGGGGACACAGATGTAAGGACGGGCCCCGCTGGGGACACAGATGTAAGGAGGGGCTCTGCTGGGGACACAGATGTAAGGAGGAGCTCCGCTGAGGACACAAATGTAAGGAGGGGCTCCGCTGATGGGGACACAGATGTAAGGAGGGACTCTGCTGATGGGGACACAGATGTAAGGAGAGACTCTGCTGACGGGGACACAGATGTAAGGAGGGACTCCGCTGATGGGGACACAGATGTAAGGAGGGACTCCGCTGGGGGCACCTGATGTAAGGAGGGACTCCACTGGGGGCACCTGATGTAATGAGGGACTCCGTTGGGGGCACCTGATGTAACGAGGGACTCCGCTGGGGGCACCTGATGTAAGGATGGACTCCGCTGGGGACACAGATGTAAGGAGGGGCTCCGCTGGGGACACCTGATGGCATCTGGTGGCAGGCGACGTGGCAAGTGACATGCTCAGGGCTCCCACTGATTCTGCATTATGGTGAGTTGAATGATTTAATTTTATATTAAAATGTAATAATAGAAATATTGCGCTTCAATCATCCTGACACCATAACAACCATGGTGCCGGGATGATTGAAGTGCTAACACCAGGTGTTTGGAGTATCTTTATCTGCTGATTGTTAAACTTTCTCGAATACACATATGTGTATATACACATATATACCCATATATTGTTGTGTAGGATCTGTAGGATCTGGGCCTGCTGTCCCTCCCTCTCTCCTTCCCTCTCTCTCCATCCTTCCTTCATCTCAGACGTTAACCACACCACCTTAGAGCCACGCCCACTATTTCGCTGAAACCACGCCCAATTTCACCAAGTGGGAGGGGTCAAAAAGGAAGGGCAGGGTCTGGCGCCAACCAATCCTAAAACTTCACCAGCCGTCACTGGCCGCAAGTGAGATCTGTACTCTGACACAGACAACTCAGTGCCACCAGTGAGATCTGCACTCCAGCACACATACCTCACTTCCCAGTATCCAAGCAATCATTGAGACTTACACTCCAGCACACATACCTCATTCCCCAGTATCCATGCCATCAGTGAGATCTGCACTCTACTTCACTTCATACCACTAATGAGATCTCTACACTCAAGCACACACACTTTAGCCCCAGTGCCACCGGTGGAATCTACACTGCACACACACACTGCACTCACAAAATTCTTGCAATCAGTAAGATATGCACTCCAGCATACACACAGGAAGGCTTTCTTATTGCATACTGTAGCATCCCTAGTGTACAGTAGGTAAATTTAGTTGGGCTCCCGCTGTAGCCAGAGGAGCCAGGGTTAATTTGCTGTTGTTAGGTTGGCAGTGCTCCAAGGGCTGAGTCTCTGCTGCCTCCCCCTGGCTTCTAGAGCTAGGAAAGTTCTGGAACATAAAGGATGGAGAAGCAGAGATAATGCCTGAATATGTATGGGGTCTCTTCCAATCCCTGGGTGGGGATGGTCCAGAAGGTGGAGAGATAGCTCTTAAGTATTCTCTTAAGTATTAAGTAGTAAGTGTTCTCTTGAGGAAGAGAGAGAGAGAGAGAGCAATCGAGGAATCCTCACACCACTTCAGCCTCAGCAAGGCTTAGCTGAGTCACCCTGGGAGCCATTGGGACCTGTCCAGCAGGAGGCCTGTTCAGCAGTTACAACATGAGCTACAGAATTTTTACAAGGGACTGCTTAGGGATGCCTAAAAGCTGTGCATGGTGTTGTAGAACAGTACAATTTTTACTAAACATAAAATAGAAAAAATAACACAAAAGACATTAAAAAACCCAAAATACCACCCTGAAACAAAAGGAAAGACTAGTTAAAAGTGTCAGTTATTGTCCGTTTGTCCGCCGCAATATCGCAGTCCCGCTATAAGTCGCTGATGGCCGTCATTACTAGTATAAGAAAAAAAAATTCCATAAACATATCCATAGAGTTTGTAGATGCTATAACGTTCATGTAAACCAATCGATATACACTTCTTGGGATTTTTTTTACCAAAAACATGTAGCAGAATACATATTGGCCTAAATTTATGAAGAAATTTTATTTTTTTACTTTTTTTATTGGACGTTTTTTATAGCAAAGAGTCAAAAATATTGTTTTTTTCTTCAAAACTGATTTTTTTTGTTTATAACGCAAGAAATTAAAAAAGCAGTGGTGATCAAATACCACCAAAAGAAAGCTCTATTTGTGGGGAAAAAATTACATAAATTTTATTTGGGTACAGTGTCACACAGACGCGCAATTGTCAGTTAAAGTAACGCAGTGCCGTATCACAAAAAAAATTCCCTGGTCATGAAGGGCGGTAAATCTTCCGGAGGTCAAGTGGTTTTGATTTGTAAATGCAGCTGTGCATATGGTTCTATTTATTCCTACAGTGCTGCACTTAAATGCATACAAAACTATACACTGTAAGCATTCAAATGTGACGTTTTAGATGTGCGTGTGAAAGAGCACTAAGTATTAGGATTTCTACTGCATCTGTTCTTTTTCTGTTTTACAATCACTTGTTTTAACGTGCCTTTATGCAATGAGCTTTCTTTTCCTTTTTACCCTTTTTGTTTTCTATTTATTAAACTGATTTTTATAAATTGGTGAATTCAAGAAGCATTCAAAACAATACATGGGTGCCACAGAACTCTGAATGCCTCCAAAAAAACATTTTTAAAAATATTACAAGATGTTTAACAAATTATGACGGTGAAGAAATGCCTCTTAATTCATTGACTCTTATTCATAATACCACCGCCATGGACCTCTAGTGATCACTTCTTAACCACCAATAATAAATATGCTGTTCATAACTGAATACATAATTATGAGCAAGGGAAAGTTAAAAAAAAAAAATGTATTTTCTTCCTGCATATATATTGGATGTTCAAAATGATCAGGGTCTCTATATTTGTGTACAGCTAGTCCTTTAGTAGGTCAACCCCATGGTTTTCCAGAGGAAATGCAGTAGACCTCATTCAGCTGTGGTGTTTATTGCTTATTTTTAAATCATATTACTGTATGGATTTTAAATGATATACTATATGGATCTAGCAAATAAGTAAGTCTGCTGCCTTCATCAATCTGTCTACAAAAATAATTTTTTTAATGTTAATTAATCTTTGCTCTTTATTTATAAGTGCATTGTAGTTGTCAATGTCTGACATGAAGGCCTTGTGTACTACACGGCTCTTGTTTTCCTGCATTGACATAGGCTTGAAATGCATATCAAGCTTGGGGTAACAGATCCCTATTGATTTCACTGGATTAGTGTAGATGACAGTTCAGAGGGTGCATTTGACCTGCTTTGCGATGCATTTATACGCACCAGATCCTATTAAGGTACATTTGAATTGCAGGTAAAGCCAGAAATAAGCAGGTTTTTTTATCAAAGGCTGTATTTTGCATTTGAACACATATGTTTGAGCAGTGCTGTGTTCAGAGGCTTCTTTAGACATAGATGTCATCTACACAAGACAGAAGTTAGACCACATTATTAAGTAAGGCTCTATTATTTTGAGGCTTGGGATGCCCCAAAACACAGCTCTGCCTTCCAGAGGAGCGGTTGCTATCGTCCTGCTTCCTTTACCCAGCTGATTCCTGGCCCCCGATACCAGACAGGCAAGGCTGCAAAGTTTCAAGATGGGACTAAACGCTCCACCCGCACAAGCTGCTGATCATGACGTAACCCAAAGCACTAACTTGTTTGCACTATGTGAATTGCCTATCTATATGCACCCAGCATTATTTGTATATACTGCACTTAGTTGCCACCCCCTGGTGTCTATACTTAGACAGATGACTGTACAAGCTTACACATTGGAGTTGATTTACTAAAACTGGAGAGTTCAAGATCTGGTGCAGCTCTGCATGGTAGCCAATCAGCTTCTAATTTCAGCTTGTTCAATTAAGCCTTGACGATAAAACCTGCAAGCTGATTCTGCAATCTCCAGTTTTAGTAAATCAACCCCTCTGTGTTGTCTGGCCTCAAGTGCCTTGCTGTGCTGAGGACTTCCAGCAGAGGCCCTTATCTCTTAATAAGTAATTGTTTTTAGCTGTTAATGTGAGTTGCCATTTGTCTTTTCACCACAATAAACGTATTTATACTACACATGTATCACCCTCCTCTCTGCTAAACTAACATGTTTGTATGTTTTGTGATTTGTAAGATGACATGCAAAAGTTTAAAGCAGACCTTAAGAACGCTAGAAAGCTAAGCTATTTTCTCTTCTAGGTAACTCAACTTTCATGGAAAAAAAAATAGCAAACTAAAAAAAAAAATTAAAATACCATATACAATTGCTTCACAAGCCATATTATAATTTAATGTTAATAAAAAGTATCTTTCTTTTTCAAACTGCAGTTGCTGTAGTTTTCTATAAAATTCAATGCAATATGGCAACCTGGAGGTGTTCTGTACTCAGTTTATGTATAGAACGCCTCAAGAAATGTAATTTCCTGCTTGGCTGAAGAACTCTGCACTAAGATACAAGTGAGATTTTAGGCATCCCCTGAAAAAAAAATGTCACGTTAGAGTGCCCACTGTCTCAGCTTAGTTCCTTACACATAGTTGTGACACACCATAGTGACTGAAAGGAACTTATGGCAGCTTGCATAACTCAAATGCCGGACTCTCCAGGCCAGATCCAGAAAGTTTCCAGGTATGATTTTCAGTAGAACGATCATATCGATACTGGTTTTCTACCTCCAAACACAACATGCCAAAAATTCTAAACCAACAATGACATTTTTGCATTGTTACAGTGGCCAATGGTATTAAATAGTTTAGGAAGATAGCCTGGTTTAGTGTAATACAGTATACTAAATGTATCAGAGCTTAGAAGTCATAATGGTTATACCTGAGTCTGAAGTAGTGTATGTAATACAAGTTTCCAGCCATGAAAGGCTAGCTGTAACAAATATCTGCATTCAATGTGAACTGAATTTCTGTACTGAAAGGACATTTTCCTGATCCTTCAATTAACATAAGCTATTTTTCGAGTACATACACAGCATAATTTGTATACCATTAATCATGATGGACTGCAGATGCAGAATAAGCTACACACAATACATTTATATTTTATTTATTGATCTACTTTTTGGACCATCTCATCTAACCCTAAAAACAAATTAACGTCTGGACCAATGGAAGATTATAAAACATTAGGTGATGGATTGTACTACCAAATTACATTGTAAACCTCTAATCTGATTATAATAACTTAAAATTGAAATTTATGCTAATTATATCTGTCTTCTACTGTCCTCCGGTTTGGAGATAAATATTCAGATTGTTGAAAGATAATGGCTTACATTTATGGTTCTGGCTGCTAAGCTAGTAGAAAATAAGCAGAAAAATAAGCAGAATGTTAGACATTTTGGTATCTCACTTTTAATAAACAGTTTTAATAAACATAAAAAAGCTCTATTCACAAATTGTTGGGATAGTTATAAAACAGTGAATGTGGCTTCAAACATTCACTGGTGGTGAGTCAATTACTGCCATTTAAAACACATACACCAGGAAGATTCATCTGCAGTGATTCATCTGCATCCTCCTATGAGGATCTTTATTTTCATGTGACTCTTATTTTCACATTTTAGTGCATTGTAGGCATCTACTGCCCTCTGCTGTTTGTATTTGGGAATAGCCTAGCTGCTTATCACAGAATTAATTATGTATAGCACTTCTTGTCTCTGGGTTGTTGGATCGGAAAGTGGAGGAAGAAAGCGAGAGAAAGTCTGAGACACGCATCTTGTCCATAGGAGAACTGTTGCTGAATCCAGACCAGAAGGCAGGGACTATTAGTCAAGTGATCCCATGTTTAATAGTTTACTATTGTGGCTCATAGCTTCTGGGTATATATATTGTATTTTTCTAAAGACTGGTGACAGAAGCATACTTGATCCCTAGTTGTTATTTCACATGCACTATAATGCCCTGTACACACGGTCTGATTTTCCGATGGAAAAAGTGTGATCGGATTGTGTTGTCGGAAATTCCGATCGTGTGTGGGCTCCATTGGACTTTTTCCGCCGGAATTTCCGACACACAAAGTTTGAGAGCAGGATATAATATTTTCAAACAACAAAATCCAATCGTTTAAATTCCGATCGTGTGTACACAAATCCGACGCACAAAGTGTCACGCATGCTCAGAATAAATTAAGAGACGAAAGCTATTGGCTACTGCCCTGTTTATAGTCCCGATGTACATGTTTTACGTCACCGCGTTCAGAACAATCAGATTTTCCGACAACTTTGTGTGGCCGTGTGTATGCAAGACAAGTTTGGCCCAAAATCCGTCGGAAAAAATCAGATGGATTTTGTTGTCGGAATGTCTGATCAATGTCCGATCGTGTGTACAGGGCATAACAGTAACAGCTAGCGTTTGTGATACAGAGTGCATGTGTAGTGGTCACCTTGCTGTATGTTAGTAGGTGAACCTGTTTATTGCAATAGAGTTTACATGTAGCTCATATTATTTTAGTTAACCCTGTCTCTTCTGGTCTTGGATTCTATAGTTAGTTTTAGCTCAGGGCTCAATACTTGGCATAGGCTAGAAACGGGTTAGGCATCCGACAGTCACTTGGTAATCAGAGGTCTGGTTGTACGTCAGATTAGAAGTTACAAGGGACCGCAGAATAGATAGGCTGACTCTAAGTTCCAGTGCCACACAGCTGTTCCTGCTGGTGAGAAGTTGCATTCCAGGCTGACTGGACAACAGTTGGGGGATGTCCCCTTCATTGGTGAGCTTGCCTTCAGGTCTTTGGCATCAAAATGGACACTGCATCACGATCGTCCACAAGGGCCCCTGCAACTGAACTTTGCTGCAACATTCATCTGGACGAATCTCTATTAATAACTATATATAGTCGGGTATATGTGCTCAATTCCACCAGGACTCCTGTTGGGCCCTTTGCTGATATTACCTTTTTGTACATTGGATGTGTATACTATTATAATTCTTTTATTATACAATGCTTGTATTATTTCCATACTGGTGTGCATTTATATAAATAATATAGTTAATGTTTTATGCTGATTGCTCCCAATTACTTTGATTAGATTACTAGTTAATTTCCCAGGAAGGAAATTCCCTCTGCTTACAGAGGCCCTGTCCTGGGTCAAGACACTGCTAACTTTATCATCAAACTCCCTCTTCCACTGAGCTAACATTCGGGTTCTTTTTTTTTCCTACGCTTTTAGCACAATATTCTGTTTGGGGAGGGCCATTTCTCATAACCCTCTCCAAAAGCGGGCAGCACACTTTTTGCTGAAAATAACCATTGCTTAAAAATTGCCCTTATACTGGTATGATAGCCCTGTAAAATTAGCCTATAGAATGAAAAAAGCAATATGTGAATATAAAACTGTATTTAAAGAAAATATTTAAAACATGCTGGTCAAACATGGGAAAATATTTAATCACCAATAAAGATAAAGCCATCAATTATGTCATTAAAAACATGTAGCCCACTTACAGCAGTTGTAATGTGAATAATAACCTGCAAATCATGGCATGTTTGTAGACTTGGTACATAAATGATAAATTAAATTTCTCGGTTAACTGCTGCACTTCTGAATAACTGCAAACCTGAACATTTCCCATACACTAATTTGGACAAGAGATTTTCAGTTCTTTTAAACATCAATCAAAATATTACACAACATATAATTAGCATTAGTATTTCAATACATGGCAAGGAAGATTGCAGAACCACAATAAACATACATCAGTTGATCTATAGAATTCCTAAAAATTTGTATTTCCACACTTTTTAAATTAAACAAGTTTAAAATGCAAAACAAATTTCAGTTGAATGCATATAGAGATCAGCATTCCACCTTCTTACACTTTGATGCTGTTGTACTCTATTTGTGTTCACATGGATCACATGGCATTGTGGGACATGATTTTGTGATCATCATCTCTGTATTTGTCTTTATTTAAAAAATTATATATACTGTATGTACCTACAGTAATACCCAGACATTATTGTACAGTATATGTAAACTCAATTAAAATATAAGTTCAGACGATGGCACACATGGTCCCGCCCAAAGGTGCAGACTATGGGTCCAGGTTTATGCGCTTCTTCATACACTCTTTCACTCTGACATCAAAAGTAATCTGTACAAAATTCTTCATTTTAAACCTGTTGAGGGGTTGTTCCGACCAGAGCGGCAATTTTTTTACAGCTACAAAATTTATAGTGAGAGCCTGGAAATCCCCAAACCTTAATTTCGAGGTAGTAAAATGCTGAATGAACAACATTATGGTCAATAAGAAATGAATGGCCATTTAGATATTCACAAATAGTTTCTCAGAGTTTGGCAGCCTTGGATTTCCCATGCTTAGCCATCGCGCTTCGACATACTCCTTTTCTCGATCTGATGTCCCTGATCCATTAATCCCTGAGACCCTTTTATCTTTTTTCTCCTTTATTTTTTTTTCTGGTCTTTTCATTTGCCTTCAGCTCTCCCTTTTTTTTTTCTTCCTATTTTTTTCTCTGTTTCTCCTTTTAGTTAGTGTGCAAGCTTATTAGGCCTTTAAAACAATGCCTGGCTGTGGCAGTTATTGGCTTCTTTGTTCTTTTTTTTTATTTACTGCAGAATTGCAACTTCTCTCACCTTACACTTAAGGCAATCTTTACAAAGTCACGTGATGTGGGCATGTGGTGACGCAACACGTAGGGAGGAGGAGTCAGTGATGTCCTGCCACAATCGATGTGTGCAGAACGCCATTTTGTTGGAGGCTGCATCCTTAAGGGAAAACACACAGACTATTTTGTCATTTGTACAATGTGAGCGGAATTATTTTCAATTTTTAAAAATAAAAGTCCAATATACAGTGAGCACTATTAGTGTTACTCTCTTCTATGCTTCATATGATGACACCCATCAAGGGGACCAAGTATGGTGATGAATTGACTTCCTAGCACCCAGACCAAGAATAAGGAAACACAGGAGAATAGCATGCTATAAAGGGAAAAAGCGCTTGTCAGGAAGATCCTGCCAGTAACAGGTGCCCTGTGCGTGCAGTTGCGAGACTGCGCGCGCCTGTGCGCATGCGGGCTATTTAAACTCAGCTGTCACACGGGGATCTTGCTGTCTGCTCTACAGCGTTATGTGTGTTAAAGCCCTGAGAACCTGTTTTGTACTAAAGACCCAGCTTGTCCCTGATTATCCTAGTTATCTGCCTGCATCTGATCCCAGCTTGTCTCCGACCATCCCTGTCTTCTGCCTGCATCCGACCCCGGCTCGTCTGACCACTCTTCTGCCTGACCCTCTGGCTTATCCACAGTCTGCTTGGTTATCGATTAGGCTTGTCTGACTCTCCAGCCCAGTATACTGATTTCAGTTCCAGTCTGTTATCCTGTGTTCCAATCTGCCATCCAGTTCCAGTCTGCTGTGTGGTTCCAGTCTGCTGCACCAGTGTTCCAGTCTGCTATCCGGTTCCAGTTGCTGTGTGGTTCCAGCTGCACCAGTGTTCCAGTCTGCCGTACCAGTGTTCCAGTCTGCTATCCGGTTCCAGTCTGCTGTACCAATGTTCCAGTCTGCTATCCAGTGTTCCAGTCTGCTGTTTGGTTCCAGTCTGCTGCACCAGTCTGCTGATCCAGCTCCTTCCAGTTTCCAATCTACCTTTCAGCTCAGTCTGAAGTTTTACTGCACAGCGCTTCCTGAGTTCCAGACCCACTTCCTGCTGTTGATCCTGCCAGGCACTCGTGCCACTCCTGACTCTTGTGCTTCCTGTATATCCTACCAGGGCCCTCGAGTCAGAGCCGCAAGAGAGGCCATCCCCTGCAAGTTGGGCTCGTCCACAAGGTACGTGACAGTAGCAGACAGCCATGACCGAGCCCGAGCAGGGAGCCTCTCCTATGGAGGAACTTTGTATGCACCTGGCCGGCCTTACACAGGCTGTTAAGAGTCTCCAGGAAGCATATGCACGTCTGGAAGAACGGGTCCAAGTACTGTCTGGTCCCACTGTAACCCAGGGGTCTTCTCTGCCATCTACATCTGCTAGCAGCACTACGTCCCCTACAGTAGTGATGCTGCCTCCTGAACCAAGAGTTCCCACTCCTGAAAAGTTTTCTGGGGAACGAAGTAAATTCAGGGCATTCAGGAATTCATGCGAACTCTACTTCGCCCTTCAGCCTTGCACCTTTTCGCTTGAAGCCACTAAAGTGGGTGTTGTGATCTCGTTACTCCTGAGTGACCCTCAAACATGGGCTCACCGCCTTCTGGAACTGAAAGCCGAGGTGTTGACTAATTTAACTACGTTCTTTGACACAATGGCCCAGCTATACGAGGACCCACAGCTTTCTGCAACCTCAGAAGCCGCCCTGCACACCCTTCAACAAGGGCGTAAGACAGTAGAGGACTATGTTGCGGAATTCCGCTGATGGAGTGCAGACACGGACTGGAATGACGCTGCCCTCCGCTACCAGTTCTCCGATCCCTTAAAAGATGAACTGGCTCGAGTGGGAATTCCTCAGACTCTGGATGCCTTGATCAACCTTGCTATACAGATCGACCGACGGTTGAGGGAGCGAAGAGCAGAAAGAGGTGCTGGGCCCACTCGCCCAACCTGGATGTTACCTAGGGTCCCCAGCTATACTCATCCTGCACCCACCTCTAGTCCAGCCCCTACACCTGATACCTCTGAGCCCATGCAACTTGGAGTCCTCTGCCCATCTCTCACGATGGAGGAACACCAACGTCACCGGGCTAATAACCTGTGTTTGTATTGCGGGGAACCTGGACACTATGTCAGGAACTGTCCTAATAAACTCCGTAAGTGCCTGTCTGTCTCCTCTGATGATGTGACTGCTTGGCCTAAGACTTCCTCTCACTTGACTCTTTCTATATCTTTGCAGCTTCCAGGAAAGATTTTACAAGTTCCCGCTATCATTGACTCCGGGGCTTGTAGCTGCTTCTTGGACTCATCCTTTGCAGCTAAACACCAGATCCCACTGCGATTCAAGGCCCATGGACTCTCTATTCACCTGGCCGACGGGTCTGCAATAAAATCTGGACCAGTTATACAAGAATCCGCTCCCCTTCCAGTCACCATCTTCAACTTACACCAAGAACTACTTCACCTGGACATCATTGCTTCTCCTTTATTTCCTATTATTCTTGGTATGCCGTGGCTACAAGCCCATAACCCTACTATAAACTGGGTCACAGGAGAAGTTACGTTCCCCTCTCAGTACTGCCAACAGTTCTGCATTCTGAAGGACTCTGGTGAATCCCCTGCTCTGTTATGTCTAAACACCGATTCTGAGCCATACCAGTCGGTCCCCGAGGTCTACCATGACTTTTTAGATGTCTTTAGTAAAAAAGGGGCTGAAACCCTTCCTCCTCATCGGGCCTACGACTGCCCCATCGAGCTTCTTCCTGGAGCCGAAGTGCCCTTTGGCAGGATATTTCCTTTGACTGAGCTGGAGCAAAGAGCACTGATGAGAACCTAAAAAAGGGTTTCATTCGCCCTCCACATCCCCAGCAGGCTCTGGCATCTTTTTTGTACAAAAAAAGGATCACTCTCTTCGCCCCTTGTATAGACTACCGTGAACTTAATAAAATAACTGTTAAGAATCGGTACTCTCTCCCCTTGGTACCAGAGTTATTCCAGAGACTGGGGACTGCTACTATTTTCACCAAATTAGACCTCTGAGGGGCTTACAACCTGGTTCGTATCAGAAAAGGGGATGAGTGGAAAACAGCTTTTCGCACTTGCTTCGGGCACTTTGAGTACATGGTGATGCCCTTTGGACTATGCAACGCCCCTGACGTTTTCCAGGACTACTTGGATCTGTTCGTCATAGTCTACTTAGATGACATTCTCATCTTTTCTTCTTCCCTGGACTCCCACCGCAGACATGTTAAATGTGTCTTAGCTCGACTCCGGCTACATGGCTTGTACGCTAAGGCTGAAAAGTGCGAGTTTGAGCGAGAGAGTATTCCATTTTTGGGGCTAATCATTTCCGTGGAAGGGATTAAGATGGACCCCCATAAGATTGCTGCAATTCTTGACTGGCCAGCCCCCACTGACAAGAAAGGAGCCCAACGTTTCGTTGGCTTTGCCAATTTCTATAGAAAATTTATTAAGGGGTTCTCAGCCATCATTGGGCCCATCACTCAATTGACCAAACAAGGGGTGCATTTTCATTGGTCGCCAGAAGCTCGATCTGCCTTCGAATCTCTCAAAAGACTGTTCACTTCTGCTGCTGTTTTGAAGCGTCCCGATTCCTCTTTACCGTTTGTCCTGGAAGTGGACGCTTCCGAGAGTGCCGTTGGGGCGGTTCTTTCCCAGCGACAAGGGACCAAAGCTCTGTTATACCATGTAGCCTTCTTTTCTCGCAAACTATCATCCGCGGAAAGAAATTATGATGTAGGAGACCGGGAACTACTGGCCATAAAATCCGCTCTGGAAGAATGGCAATATCTTTTGGAGGGAGCTGCTCATCCTATTCTGATCTGCACAGATCACAAAAACCTGGAATATTTGAAATCCGCGAAGAGGTTGAGACCACGACAAGCCAGGTGGGCCTTGTTCTTTTCCAGGTTCTCCTTCCACGTGACCTATCGGCCAGGCTATAAGAATATAAAACCTGACGCTCTGTCTAGGATGTTCCACAAGCCTCAAGAAACCTCACCTCCAGATACGATCCTTTCTCCGGGAAATTTTTTCCTGTTGCAAGACGATCTACTCTCCCGGATTAAGCAAGCTTCAGTAGGGTCGGAACCTGCTATGGGGACAAAACTACAAGCAAAGGATGGTCTGTTTTGGTTCGGGAGTAAGATCTTTGTACCTGAAGGCCTACGGGTCACAATTTTAGAACATTGTCATGATCACGCACTAGCAGGACATTTTGGTGTTACCAAGACTGCTGATCTTGTCCTGCGCACCTTCTGGTGGCCCCAAGTCCTTAAAGACTGCAAGAAGTACGTGGAATCCTGTACCACCTGTGCTCGGAATAAAGTCAGTAGAACCAGGGCCTGGGGATTACTGAAACCTCTACCTGTCCCAGACAGGCCATAGAAGATGTTGTCCATTGACTTAATTGTCGAGTTGCCTCCGGCCGAGGGGCACACTGCCATCTTTGTGGTGGTAGATCGGTTATCTAAAATGGCTCATTTCATTCCAATGAAGGGTACCCCCTCTGCTCCTGAAACCGCACAAACGTTCATTAGAGAAGTAATTAAACTCCATGGAATTCCGGCTATCATTTCTGACCGAGGAGTACAATTTACTTCCCGATCCTGGAGAGCCCTGTGTAAAGCCCTAGGAATTGAACTATCATTTTCCACCACCTATCATCCCCAGACGAATGGCCAAACTGAGAGGACCAACCAGACTCACGAGCAATATCTTCGGTGTTTCTCTTCCTTTTCTCAGGATGATTGGCTCTCTCTGCTTCCCTTGGCTGAATTCACCTATAATAATGCTGTCCATTCTGCCACAAAACAAAGTCCGTTTTTTGCTAATTACGGGTTTCATCCTTCCTTTTTGCCCGATTCCATTCCTGAAAGTTCCGTACCAGCAGTCCAGGAAACAATACATTTTTTCTCTTCCAATAACCAAATTTTACAGGAAACCATGACGAAGTCTCAAGAACGCAACAAAGAAACTTTCGACAGGAAAAGACGAGGGGAATTGCTACTTGAACCAGGTAACCTTGTATGGTTATCCACTGTAAACCTGAAATTGGCTTGTCCCTCCAAGAAGTTGGGTCCTAAATTCCTGGGTCCTTTTCCTGTAAAAAGGAAAATCAATGAGGTAGCATATGAGCTGGAACTCCCGGACTCACTCAGGATTCATCCTGTTTTTCACGTTTCCCTGTTGAAACCTTTTGTCTCCAACCCTTTTCCTGAATGGAATCTGAATCCCCCGGACCCTGTAATAGTGGACGGAGAGGAAAAATTTGAACTTGAAGCCATCCTTGATTGCAGGAAAAGGAATAATCAAGCCCAATTCCTAATGTGGAAAGGGTATGGCCCGGAAGAGAACTCTTGGGAGCCTGAGGAGAACATTCATGCTAAAAGCTTAATTCAATCCTTTAGGAGAACCCATCCTGAGAAATGGGCCCATTTGGGCATGCGGAGGCTGCCCCTTGGGGGGGGGGGCAATGTCAGGAAGATCCTGCCAGTAACAGGCGCCCTGTGCGTGCAGGTGCGCGATCGCGCGCGCCTGTGCACATGCGCGGGCATGCACATGTGCGCGCCAGGCGGGCTATTTAAACTCAGCTGTCACACGGGGATCTTGCTGTCTGCTCTACAGCGTTACGTGTGTTGATCCCTGAGAACCTGTTTTGTACTAAAGACCCGGCTTGTCCCTGATTATCCTAGTTATCTGCCTGCATCTGATCCCGGCTTGTCTCCGACTATCCCTGTCTTTTGCCTGCATCCGACCCCGGCTCGTCTGACCACTCTTCTGCCTGATTCTCTGGCTTATCCACAGTCCGCTTGGTTATCGATCTGGCTTGTCTGACTCTCCAGCCCAGTATACTGACTTCAGTTCCAGTCTGCTATCCTGTGTTCCAGTCTGCCATCCAGTTCCAGTCTGCTGTGTGGTTCCAGTCTGCTGCACCAGTGTCCCAGTCTGCTATCCTGTGTTTCAGTCTGCTATCCGGTTCCAGTTGCTGTGTGGTTCCAGCCTGCTGCACCAGTGTTCCAGTCTGCTGTACCAGTGTTCCAGTCTGCTATCCTGTGTTCCAGTCTGTTATCCGGTTCCAGTCTGCTGCACCAGTGTTCCAGTCTGCTATCCAGTGTTCCAGTCTGCTGTTTGGTTCCAGTCTGCTGCACCAGTCTGCTGATCCAGCTCCTTCCAGTTTCCAGTCTACCTTCCAGCTCAGTCTGAAGTTTTACTGCACAGCGCTTCCTGAGTTCCAGACCCACTTCCTGCTGTTGATCCTGCCAGGCACTCGTGCCACTCCTGACTCTTGTGCTTTCTGTATATCCTACCAGGGCCCTTGAGTCGGAGCCGCAAGAGAGGCCATCCCCTGCAAGTCGGGCTCCTCCACAAGGTGCGTGACAGCACTTTTTGATCTTAGTCATATCAGATCCATCTGATAAGGTGAGAGCGGAGACACACACTGGTGGGCGAATGCAGTGAAAACACCCAATAGAACCCTGATGTACTTAAAGGGGAACCCACACCAATCAGGAGGACTATTTATATCTCCAGGTAAGATAACAACACCACAGTGGAATGTGCATAGTGTGATATAAGGAAATTTATGAATATAAATTCCGGCATAAATTATTTACAACTTTATATGGTTTATGAATTGTGTGCAACAACCAGTCGGCTAGTGGCATACCACCTGATAAAAGTAATTTGTTTTTAGGGATTTTTACATGACACAGAAATACCACTTTTTTAATTGTATACAGTGTCTTGAAAAAGTATTCATACCCCTTGAAATTTTCCACATTGTGTCATGTTACAAATGTAAACGTAACTGTATTTTATTGGGATTTTATGTGATAGACCAACACAAAGTGGCACATAATTGTGAAGTCAAAATAAGATGATATATAGTTTTTAAAATTTTCAGAATTTTCTGAGTCAATACTTTGTAGAACCACCTTTCGCTGCAATTACAGCTGCAAATCTTTTGGGGTATGTCTCTACCAGCTTTGCACATCTAGAGAGTGACATCTTTGCAAAATAGCTCAAGCTCTGTTAGATTTGATGGAGAGCGTCTGTGAACAGAAATTTTCAAGTATTGCCACAGATTCTCAATTGGATTTAGGAGTGGACTTTAACTAGGCCATTCTTACACATTCTAGCTCTGGCTGTATGTTTAGGGTCATTGTACTGATGAAAGATGAACCTCTGCCCCAGTCTCAGGTCTTTTGCAGACTCTAACAGGTGCCCTGTATTTGGATCCATCCATCTTCCCATCAACTCTGACCAGCTTCCTTGTCAATGCTGAAGAAAAGCATCCCCACAACATGATGCTGGGGTAATTCAGGGTAATGTGCAGTGTTCGTTTTCCACCACACATACAATCTCTCACAAAAGTGAGTACACCCCTCACATTTTTGTAAATATTTTATTATATCTTTTCATGTGACAACACTGAAGAAAAGGCACTTTGCTACAATGTAAATTAGTGAGTGTACAGCTTGTACTCTTTCCCTTTTCAGATGATGGATTGAACAATGCTCCGTGAGATGTTCAAAGCTTGGGATATTTTTTTATAACTTAACCCTGCGTTAAACGTCTCCACAACTTTATCCCTGACCTGTCTGGTGTGTTCCTTGGCCTTCGTAATGTTGTTTGTTCACTAAGGTTCTCTAACAAACCTCTGAGGGCATCACAAAACAAGCTGTATTTATACTGAGATTAAATCACACACATGTGGACTCTATTTACTAATTAGGTGACTTCTGAAGGCAATTGATTTCACTAAATTTGAGTTAGGGGTATCAGAGTAAAGGGGGGTGAACACAAATGCGCATCACACTTTTCAGATATTTATTTGTCAAAAATTTTGAAAACCATGTATCATTTTCCTTCCACTTCACAATTATGTGCCACTTTGTGTTGGTCTATCACATAAAATCCCAATAAAATACATTTACGTTTTTGGTTGTAACATGAGAAAATGTGGAAAATTTCAAGGGGTATGAATACTTTTCAAGGCACTGTATATATGTATTGGAATTTTTATTTATTTATTTTCATTTGAATATACACAAGGGGGGGATTTAGCATATATTGAGTTGTGTGTATATAGATATATATATATATATATAGATAGATAGATAGATAGATAGATAGATAGATAGATAGATAGATAGATAGATAGATAGATAGATAGATAGATAGATAGATAGATAGATAGATAGATAGATAGATAGATAGATAGATAGATAGGTAGATAGATAGATAGATAGGTATTATGTATGAATGTGAGTTAGGGACCTTAGATTGTAAGCTCCTTGAGGGTGCAGGGACTGATGTGAATGTATAATGTATATGTAAAGCGCTACGTAAATTGACAGCGCTATATAAGTACCTGAAATAAATAAAATAAATAAATAAATATATGAACTAAAGCACTATTAAGCATTTTTAAATATGCACTAGTGCACAAATAATTATATTAGACCATTTGTTACATTCGGTGGCACTATTGTTTCATATATATAATCTTTACAGACAACATTCTAATTTGATAGATTGTAGTTTTTCTTTTCTTGTGATATTGTGAAGTTTTGGATTCACTTACCTTACTTATTGTATGGAACTACAACTATGTTATGTGTGCAATTACCATACTTACTTACATTTTGTATGTTTTGTAATTGTCGACTTGCCGACAATATAAAATATAGGTTCAAAAGTAATTTTCAATATTTTTACATTTGCAGCTTTCATTAAAATAATACATGATGATCCTGCCATGAAGGTCCTTGGTCAGATACTTCCTTATATAAAGTGTCTCCTATGTGTGCTCCTGCATTGTAACACATCACACCATCTTCAAATGGAAACTACACATGACTGTTCGAACACGCACATCATGCAGGTATAGTCCACTGTTGTCACCACCAGGAACTCACAGCTATAACCAGACTTTCTACATGTAGGATGTGGTTGCAAGGAGGCTGCGAGAGATTAGCAGCATTGAGATGCAACAAATGATGAAAAAAGGTAAAAACAAATATTTTTTGTTTAAAAATAAATGACAATAGTTAATGATACACAGCGTTTTAGCCAAACTAAACGTCTTTCAGTTAGGGTTTACTTCTCCTTTAAGGTTGACTGCACCATTCTCAAAATCACCACTGAAATCCAAAGCTAGGCACATTATAGACTTTACGAACTGACTGAAACAGTCTTGTGGGATTGCTCTGGTCTTTCCATGCTTCATGGTGCATGTAACAAGGCCCAACACCATCCAGCTAAAGCTTGCAGTCACTGTGGGAACAAATAAGTATGTCTGTCTTCCTTAGGATGATAGAAAGAAAACTATTTATTTTTATAAAAATAATGCATACTTTTTAGAAAACAAACCTGCTTGCAGTCTTGTATCTGTCATTAGTATAAAACTTGTAATTCAACTTTCTTATAGCAAAGAACATTTGACGAGTCCAGGCAATCCGCACACAGAAACAGCTACTTTACTTCCAAGTGCACTTTCAGTGCGCTTTCAAGTGCACTTGCAGTGCACTTGTAGTGCAAAGTGGATTTGCCTTTAGTAAATAACCCCCATTTTCTGGTTATCTCTTTGCAGTAAAATAAACATTTCTGAATTAGAAAGGGCCCAGCTTCTACCCAAGCTAAACTCATACATGCATTAGCTGGGTACAGTGACAAGGTGGTGAACATAGAAGGTTGATGGTTTGGTTGTCTGCGTTGGTCAGCTTAGGTGACAACGATGTTTTATTAACCCAGTCATATGCTTCCTGTGTTATATTATAATTGCAAATATATACAACAAAAACCATAAGCCAGCTATTGAAGATGGTTTGAATCTTGGCTGGTCCTTGATGAACCATCTATGGGCTGGCTGATTGCATACAAGTCGATCCAGCGATTGACTTGGGTACAAAATCATGTCGGAATTCAAGCATTCGATTATTGCTGGCTATAGCTGCTAGCAATAATCATTGGGTTCTCCCCGCAGGGACGGCTCCCCGCACCCCGCCCCCCACTTGGAGAACACAAAAGCCCCACGGGAGGGATTCCCCATCAACACTGATTGTGTTGATGGGGGAATCGGGTGATTTTCTTTCTTGCAACCCGTGGTTGGAGGGGAGAAAATCACATGATCTATGGCCTGCCTTAGACTTTGTTTTTGTGCTGACTAACTGGTAAGTGTGCTGAGGATTTTTTCGTATAGTAGATTATGGTGCTGGGTATTGGGCCTGATTTACTAAAGTAAATAAAAAAAGCAGGTTAAACTGTGAGGACCCATCTACTTATTTGTGGTGTGTAACGTGATATTTTGCACGTTAACGGGCTGCCAACACACCCTAATGTACTTAAAAATGCACATAACTAGGGCTTGCACCGATACCGATACTGGTATCGGTGCGGATACTAAGCATTTGCACGAGTTTTGGTACTCGTGCAAATGCCCCAATACCCGGAACCAATACCTTCGGGCTCGGTACTGTCAGCGGAAATGTCAGAAAAAAAATGCTGGCAGTTATTGGTTGTTAAGGAATAGAGCCAACCAATCACATGTCCTCGAGATTGCCCTCCCCACCTCCTCCTCCCCTCCCGCCAGCTTTCACCAGGCTCGGGGCCGCCAGGCCGCATGTCCGTGGACCATAAGTTCAGGAAACTGCCTGCGTTAGAGGTGAGCAAGCCCAGCTCCCCCCATCCCACTGTCCTCCCCCTCCTGCCGGGTGCAGCTCTCACATTCAGTTCAGCTATTTCTGTCACAGTCCCGGAGTAAGCAGGAGTGAGTCCCGTGTGGCCCCCCGCACAAATCTGTCCTTTCCTTGGCAGCTGCACGGCTCTGCACACAGCGAGGCTTCTCCCCTAGCCCTGTGTGTTCATACTTAGCCCAATGGAGAAACCCCCCTCTCCAGGAAGCAGTGGCACAGACACACGGCCAGCACCACTGCAGCAGGTCAGTGTGTGATTATATCCCCTTCCTGCAAAGTGAGGGCTCCCAGGGCTCCCTAGGGAATAGAGAGCAGTATAAATATACAGTATATACTGCACTGATGTGTCAAATACTAATTCTCTATATAGTATTAATAACATGAAACATGAAACTGAACTCCAATATCAATGCCTAAATATATCTTGGCGTGATATAATTTGAAAATTAGCATCTATAGTGTCTATCTAATTCCAGCAAATAGGACTGTTTGCACTGAAGTTTTAGTTTCACCAACCAGTGGGATGTTGGGATTCGAACAATATGTATTATGTATGATATTTTGATTATGCATGGATATATGCTAACTTTCAGATTATTAACACGGCAAGATATATTTAGGCATTGATATTGGAGTTCACTTTTCTTTGCCAGTAATTTTTGTTTTATGTTATTAACACTATATAGATAATTTGAATTTGACACAGCAGTGCAGCACATATATTTATACTTATTTTTGGTGGGGAACATAAACTGGGTGTCTGCACCAGCAGAATATATTCAATCATGTTTATTTAAGTGGCAGTGCATACGTTTTTTTTTTTTTATTTGAATAGAGAGCAGTAGCCAGGATTGTGACTCCCCTCCCCACTTTATCAGCTCTCCTTTTTTTCTTTACTAGCACATCTTCACCCCAGCCTCCCAAACTACCCCTCTACCTACTCTTGCTAGGCGATAGTTATCGGTAATTGGTATCGGTGAGTACTTTTAAAAAAGTATCAGTACTCGTACTCGGTGTTAAAAAAATGGTATCGTTGACTCCCTACACATAACCCTATTTTCTAACACAATACACTGGCACTACCATGTGTTGCCATGCATTGTGATACACTACAGGTAGGTGTGTTGCATTAGGGTGCCATTCAAAATGCATTCCATGTTACATGCTGCACACTTCGCATTACACAGTACTATACATTTCATTATTGAAGCTTGGAAGTTTGAATGAGCCCCTAGGGATATGCAATTAGCAGACCTCCAGCTGTTGCAGAACTACAAGTCCCATGAAGCATAGCAAGACTCTGACAGCCACAAGCATGACACCCAGATGCAGAGGCATGATGGGACTTGTAGTTTTGCAACAGCTGGAGGTCCGCTAATTGCATATCCCTGCCTTAGGGTATACTTGGATTGGGAGCCCTCATGCACACATTGCATGCATAGGGGGAGATTTTCTAAAACTGGAGAGTGCAAAATCTGGTGCAATTCTGCATAGAAACCAATCAGCTTCCATGTTTTCTTTTCAAAGCTTAATTGAACAAGTTGAAATTAGAAGCTGATTGGCTACCATGGACAGCTGCACCACATTTTGCACTCTCTCAAGTTTTAGTAAATCTCCCCCTATGCGTCAGTGATCACTGGAACCTATGTATCTCATGGTACACTGATGTTCAATGTATAAGGTATGGTCCTATTTTGCCACACCACACCAAAATAATATTGTCTTCTGCTTCTATAAGGTGAACCATAGAGTGTGGTCGATTGATATAGAAAAAATAATAAAGTAACCTGTTTGGCAAGCAATTAAATCTGTAGATCTGTATGTGCTTAATTAAGCGGAATATTGTATGTCGTTTCTTAGAAGAAAAACACCTGTATGCTATGCTCTTGTATGGAACCTATACCCCAGTCGAAGTCTATGCAGACGAAACGCGTAAGTTAATATGTTTGCTGAGCCACTTTTTACTGCGCATTTTACCTGTTCAATTGAACCTGTTTTATTATAGAACCCTTTTGCTTGGGTGTTGGAAGTTTATTTTTGAATACATTTTTATCCGTTTTTGGATTTACACTATGTGGAGGTACTCTCTTCTTTTCATATTTTGAAACTACCATCATTATTTTGAGAATTGGAGATGACGATCGATGCATATAACAGCTTTGATCGATTGGTGAAGGAGAGAATCGAGCATTCTGGTTTCTGAATTCCATCCATGTCCGGTGTACCCCTGTGGTTCTACTTTTTGTAACAGCATACCTTGGATTCTATGCACTCAATAACATTGTATGTGACTTTTGGGAATATATTTACACCATTTCCATGTCACATTTGGGTATACATTTAGACTTAAAGGTACATATATTCATTTGAATCAGTGTTGGAATATATGTTTCACGTTTTTTCACATTTGAGTTTCATGTGATTCAATGTGATATTTATTCGCTTATATTTTCACTTTCATCGCTTGTAGTTTTTATAGTGTTTGTAATCTTCTGCGATACATCATATTCCTTTATTCACATATAGGTTTAATTGATTACATGCGATTTCACATTGTTTAAATAGTTGCTTTTGGATTCGCACACTCATTTGTTTCACTTTTTTCTCTGTAATTTTACATATACTCTACATTATATTATATACAGGTTTAGGTGACTATATGCGATTTCACACCGCTTATATAGTCGCATTTTGAATTTACAATCTAATTATTTTATTTTTTTGCAATTTTTTTATACACTCTAGCTATTGAGTGTTATATTATTGTATCTATAACACAACCTGCCTCCAGAGCTCCATTCTGATTGGGCCTTTGTGTATTATATACATCACTAGCACTACACTTTTATTATATATCTTGTATGGAACAGTCAGCATTTGTACAGGTATTGGAATTTGTATTCCAAGAACCAGTGTTTAGAGTCTTGTACGCTGACTAGTTCTTGAGCAATGCTCCCTGCATACAGTTGACTAAAGCTTTTAAACATTAAGGTTTTCACAAAGATAATGATAGCTTATGTATCTGATGTGATTTTATACCTATATGGTATGTGCAATTCAAATCAAAGCAGTTCAGTAAACCTAAAAACAGTAAAATTATGTTTTTTCATTCAGGCGCACCACCACTTAGCTGACATGTATTTGGACACGGGGGTGTAGATTCTATAGAGAACCACCCTTGTTAGTAGGATTTGAGTATATATGATGTAGCCTGTGTGCTAGTGTCCCAGAGCTTAGAATTTGCTTTTTCACCGGGCCTGATGCATAGTTGTATGTATTCTGTTAAAAATCAGCTCCATTGTGTACATCCACAGCAAAAAAGCTGAGCCTTCCTCTATCTGTAATCAAGGTAGGTACCTGACTATTGCCTAGCCTGGCCTTGTGTATCTATAATAAGTACTTTAAGGGGAAAAAAATGATATACAACAGATGCAGCAATCAGTTGTTTTTCATCTCCTCCCCTTCACCAGAAGCACAGCCAGCTCATGAGTACAGAAACCGTTGACAGGCACAATAGCACTGGGTGCTGACATCACACAGATGACCTTTTTACAAAGCCTCCTTAGACTCATGAGAACTGAGGGTGTACGGTGTGACATATGCTCCACCAGCCTTGACCTCCTCACACATATACATCCTGAATGAGAAGCCCCACCACAAAAGGTGAAAGCAATTCAGGCAGTATATCCATTGTGCTGGCCTAAAGACACTCTTGATATTAAATCACTTTTAAATACCTGTTATTTCAGCAAAATCAGGTGGTAACAAGCCAGGTTATATGGTTCCCTGGCATAGATGACACATTTTTTGGGGGGGGGGGAATGTTGGGATAGGTGGAACTATTCCTGTAGTTTTCAAATGGCCGGTAGACTTCTCCCACCTTAGGTGCAATGAAAATGCCTCTATGGGTCTTTTTTGGGCATCTTTTTAAAAATAGACCATTGAGTAGATGTCTCCTTTCCCAAATTTCATCCAATGTTAATGTCTAGCATGGCTGTTATGGTGAGCAAATAAGAGATTAAAAAAGATTTTAACATCCGTGGGTAGCCTAAGAGAACCTCATTATCTGCTTAATTATATTAATGTTTTATTTGCAATAAATATAAAACTATGGTTAATGTGTTCTTGCACATTTTTCATTTTTTTTTTTTTTTCTTTTCTCGTTTTTGATGTTGCAATTTTAATTATTTTGCCGTCTTTAATTAACATGTTTCACATTTGCACAGTTGATATATTGTTTTGGTTTTAATTAATTTTCATTGAATTGAAAGGTTTTCTTTAAAGCAGTAGGCTGCCTGAATTGCTATTATTTTCACATTGTTTTACTTTGCCTTGATAGTTATGTAATGTTAATCAAATTAAACAGAATGTTCAAAGCCATTTTACATTTTGTCGAGCTGCAGTCAACTGTTTTATGGAAAATGGAAAAAGGTTTTCTCCACAATATTGCATACTTTGTTGTAGCTACTGTATGGGTGGCTCTCTCTTGGTAGGTCAAAACCATTGTTATAACAGACCTCATCACCTTCTTTTTTTTCTTTATTTTTAAGGCTTAATACAGAATGCCATTTAGATTATTTGTAAACCACATATGTTCTTCTTCTTTAAGTCAAGTAGGTATGAAATCCTGCATATTAAAATGTTTTTATTTTCTTATTCTTCTTTTTTTTTTTTTTTTATTCTTCATTCCATTTGTCCTTCTATATCTCCGTAAAGCAGTATTAAATACAAAAGCAAACATTTATTATATTGGAGTTCACCAAGATGTGGTGACCGCATACATTTTCTCTTTTAGGCTTTCTTTCTTTTATTTTTACCTGGTGATTCTACCATTAAGTCTGTTATTTTTCAGCAGAACAAGCTTTCCTGTAGAATGTAGCAGTTTGAGGGTTGAGACAAACCATTTAACACTGACAGGGGTGCTTACAATTATCACAAAAGGAACAAAACTGCTTGCTGTAATTGCTTATAAATTGTATCTGAATCTGCTAGCGCATCTAACACTACGCTCCCCAGACAATGCTACTGTCCAAAGGTGCCCCTGTGGTCCTTCATCCAGAGTGGGGGCACTTTAAAGTGACTGATTGATTGATTAAATAACAAACATATCATACTTACCTCCACTGTGCAGCTCGTTTTGCACAGAGTGGCCCCGAACATCCTCTTCTGGGGTCCCTCGGCGGCTCTCGGGCTCCTCCCCCCATCAGATAACCCTTGCTCTCTTGAGGGTGTTACCTTGCAAGCGTGCTCCGGCGTCCAGCATTCGGCGACCATAGCCCCCGGCGCCCGCGTCATTGGATTTGTTTGACAGTAGCGGGAGCCAATGACTGCGCTGCTAACAATCTATCCAATCAAGAGCCAAGAACCCCGGGCAGAAAGACAGCGTGTCCCCGCCGGGTCAAGTTCTAGGGCTCAGGTAAGTAAAACGGGGTGCTGGGGGGGCCGGTCACTGCCGGGTATTTTTTCACCTTAATGCATAGGATGCATTAAGGTGAAAAAACACGAAGGTTTACAACCCCTTTAATACAGGAATTGTGTTACTGGGCAGATCTCCAGGTGAAAACAGAGGGGGGAGTAAAATATTTCAGCTTTAGAATTATAGGCAATACTTTTATTTTTCATTTTGGATAGAGTAAGGGAGGGTTATTACCCCTGTCAATGTTTTTTTCCCATCTGTGTCCCATCAAGAGATTTACCTTCACTTCCAGTTCCATAGCCAAAGTTCGGAAGTGAGAGGAAACCCCTGCAAATTAAGGGAAGCCTTGTATTCATTCCTAAAAATACAAGGCGTCCTGTGAATGGCTGAGCAGCACTCAGCCCAAATTGATTTTGATATTGCTGCTGGAACACAGCGCTGTATGTTACATGCCGGTCAGATAGCGCTGACGGCAGCTGCATTTCTTAGCAATTGAAATCATTTGTTTGTGCTTGGACCAAATTAACTATTCAACCACTTGCGGATCGCCCGCCGTCGTTTTACGTCGGTACTTTGATGTAGAGTACTGGATAGCTGCCATAACCCCCGGTATGTTCTTAAACGGCAGACGGTCCTCTTTCTGATAAAGGTGGTCTCCACGGCGGACTCACCGCGAGATCACTTTTATCGGGGCGGCGCTCCGGTCGTCTCCACCGCTTACCGGAGCTGTCAGTAGCGGTGGAGCCGATCGGGTCCTCTCCCCTCTGGTAACCAAGTAAGGGAAAGATGGCCCCCGCTCGGCTCCATAACATAGGATGATGGAAGTGATGTCAAACGTCACTTCCACCCAATGGTCTTAAAGGGGAAATTGTTTTTTTTTATATATATATATTTTAAAAGACATTTTATTTAATTTATTTTTTTATTACATTCAAGTGTAAATGTGAGATCTGGGGTCTTTTTGACCCCAGATCTCACATTTAAGAGGTCCTGTCATGCTTTTTTTCTATTACAAGGGATGTTTACATTCCTTGTAATAGGAATAAAAGTGACTTTTTTTTTGTTTTGTTTTTAAAGGACAGTGTAAAAATAAAAAATAAAAAGTAAAATAAAGAAGAAAAAATGCCCTGTCCCACCGAGTTTGCGCTCAGAAGCGAAAGCATATGTAAGTGGTGCCTGCATATGAAAACGGTGTTCAAACCACACATGCGAGGTATCACCGCGATCGCTAGAGGGAGAGCAATAATTCTAGCAAAAGTTACTCTGAAACTCAAAACTGGTAACCTGTAGACATTTTTAAACGTCGCCTATGGAGATTTTTAAGGGTCAAAGTTTGTCGCCATTCCACGAGCGGGCGCAATTTTGAAGCATGACATGTTGGGTATCAATTTACTTGGCGTAACATTATCTTTCACAATAAAAAAAAAACTAAGGCTAACTTTACTATTCACTTATTTTTTAATTCAAAAAAGTGTATTTTTTCCAAAAAAATCGTGCTTGTAAGACCGCTGCGCAAATACGGTGTGACATAAAGTATTGCAACGACCGCCATTTTGTTCTCTAGGGTGTCTGAAAAAAAGATATATAATGTTTGGGGGTTCTAAGTAATTATCTAGCAAAAAAAAATGATTTTAACTTGTAAACACCAAGTTTGAAAAATAGGCTTGGTCCTTAAGTGGGTAAAGTAAGACAAAACCTGGAGTTAGGCTTTAAATTCACACAGAGAGGTGAATGAATCAGAGCAGTGACTTCTCCCCTTCTCCACACTTCCCTCCTTAGGCCCCTTTCACACATGCAGACCGTTTGTTTCATCAGTTCAGTCATTGTTTTTCAAAGAAAAACTTATGAAGTTTACTTTAGTTCTAAACCACTTGAGTCCCGGAGCCATTCTTTCAAGCAAAAACTGACCTTTGTTCATTTATAACCGTTTATTTAACAGAAGAAAAATAGGGCTTTGATCTGTTCCAAAAAACGGATGTTGATCATCCATTTGCATCCATTTTTCCATTTTTCCATTGAGATGTGTTGATGTCCATTTTTCATCCGTCAATGGATGGATGAAAAAGGGACAAACGGTCCACATGTGAAAAAGGGGCCTTAGGGTTTAATTTGAGGTTTCAGTGAGAGACAGCCTGCAAGAAAGAAAGAAACTACTGCTTTTCTCTCTCTTTAGTTAAACCATAGTGCTCCGGGGACCCTTTGTGATATTTTTTGCAAAGCAAGAAAGCATGTTGTGCATTATTTTTCTCTACATTGTACATGATGCTGTCTCTATGTGAGTCACAATAAGGAAAATGCAGTGGTTCTTTTTGGAAAAAGAGAAAAAAGTGAGTCTTCTCTTAACCACTTGCCGACCAGCCACCGCCGATATATGGTGGCAGGTCGGCTCTATTGTGCAGATCGCCTTACCGGTACGGTGGTTCATTTAAGAGATATAGCGGGTGCGCGCGCTGCTCCGAGGCTGATGCGCGACGTCAGCTGGCCTCCACAGAGAGGCAGAAGGGGGATCTGTCAATGTAAACAAACAGATCCCCCTTCTGACAGGGGAGTACAGTGTGATTGTCTGTTCCTAGTGATCAGAAACAGCGATCTCTCTGTACTCCCAGTCAGTCCCCTAGAAACACCTCCTTAGGGCATACTTAAAGTGGTTGTAAACCCTTACAGGCCACTTTTTGCTACAGGTAAGCCTATAATAAGGCTTACCTGTAGCTACCCAGGATATCTCCTAAACCTGCACGGTTTAGGAGATATGCCCTGTCCCCTGCATGTGCCAATGTCATCGGCACATGCGCACGGAAGCAAACCGAAGCAATGGCACGTATGTGCCGTTGCTTCAGTGAGTGTGCCATTACCGGCGGGAGTGATGTCATCGCGGCTCCGGCAGTGCTGGAGCCGCGATACCCCGAAGTAACCCCCTGGAGTGATGTCACCGGCCGGTGCTGTGTACGGGCACCGCAGCAAGGGCTTCGATCTCAGGTGAGTATTACATAATGAGCTAGTATGCTATGCATACTAGCTCATTATGCCTTTGTCTTGCAGGTGTTAGTTTTTTGGGGGTTTTTTTCAAAGTGGGTTTACAACCACTTTAACCCCTTTATCGCCCCCTAGTGTTAACCCCTTCCTTTCCAGTGTAATTTATACAGTAATCAGAATCAAAAGTGTCCAATCTGTCCACCGCAATGTCGCAGTCCAGGTAAAAATTGTTGATTACAGCCATTACTAGTAAAAAAAAAAATCATAAAAATGACATAAATATATCCTCTATATTTCGTAGACGTTATAACTTTTCCGCAAACCAATCAATATACGCTTATTGCATTTTTTTAATCAAAAATATGTAGCAGAATACACATTGGCCTAAACTGATGAAGACATTTTTGGGGGGGATATTTATTATAGCAAAAAGTAAAAGATATAGTTTTTTTTCAAGATTGTCGGTGTGTTTTTCTTTATAGCGTAAAAAATAAAAACTGCAGAGGTGATCAAATACCACCAAAAGCTCTATTTGTGGGGAAAAAAGACATACATTTTGTTTGGGTACAGTGTCGCACGACTGCGCAATTGTCAGTTAAAGTAACGCAGTGCTGTATTGCAAAAAATGGCCTGATCATTAAGGGGGTAAATCCTTCCAGGGCTAAAGTGGTTAAAGCAATGTAAATTATGAGAAGAAATCTTCACTGCACCTAACTGTTGTCTAATGGTGATGAATAAAACCAACTTCATTTTGTTAAGCGCTGCGCAAACTGTTTCATTAAACCACAAAACAGTGCTAATTCACCATTAGTCACATCACACACATGTAATGATCTGAGCCTCTCAACTATTTATGTATATAACTGACATATGTATATCTTGCTACTGTCATTATTTACACACAAAAAAAAAAAAATCCAGAAAAAGATGTATGAAATATTTAGCAGAATATTTAGCACAGAAATATGTTGTGCTCATTCAAAAAAAAAAAATAGAGACAGAAATGCAACCTTCTTTTATTCACCAGGAATTGTTAAGAAACCTTCACAATGGAGATAACATATTGTTGCCCAGAATTTCAATGCAGGCAGATTGCAAGGTGGCTGCAGATAATAGACGGTTAGTGAAAGGAACAGAACACTCCTTTCAGATGTCCGTTAGTCAAAGTGGTCACTGAAATCTGCAAAGAAAGAGCTGTAAAGATTACTTGACTCCTTCTACCGCCACATATTGTAGAACACATCTATCTAGCCATGCAGAGTATCTCAGTCTATAACAAACAAGCACCTACTGAAAAGACAAACATTTTTGAAGAGATGAGTTTGGGATGAACTACTGTCGACAAAAGACAAAACATAAATGATAGTCATATTGCATATTTGTACTTTTTTTGTATTTTTCAGAAAAATACTAATAAAAATTGATTATACAAAAAAAAAACACAAATGATAGTGTTTCACATAAATTTTCTGTAAAGCTATTCCATGCTTTATAATGTGTTTGTTGTATTAAAAAAAAAATATATGATAACATAAAGTCCTAAATATTATACTGAAGGAGCAATTATCTTTGGAAAGTTAGAAAATTTAAGACTCACAAGAGGAGGCCAGAATAGCTAAAATTCAATATGAACGCGGGTTATTAAAGCGGAAGTAAAGTCCACTTTAAAAGATTTTTTTAAGGTCATCAGATGAGTTATGCCATAATGTGCTAGTATGCACAGCATATTAGTACATTATGGCAGACTTACCTGCCATATGGTGTCCTTCAGCGCATCGCTGGGACCGATTCGGCAGGCCCCCGGCGCTTCCATCTTTGCCCAGTCTTCCTTCCAGGTCCCGTGCCTTCAGCCATTTGATAGGCCAGGCCACGTTGATGCCACTCCCACGCATGCGCATGGGAGTCACATTGCTGCAGTAAAAATTAGAGCCGATCGGGGCCATAAATGTTCGCTGAGCTGCGCATGCGCGGCTCAATGAACATGACAGCTGACAATAGGGTCTCTTCTGTCATAAATACCCTGCCTGTCAGCCATTTGTTTATACAACAACTTTACTATTAAGTTGGCAGTAGCATCATGTATATTACCTATACATGCCACTACTTCACACCCACTACAAATCCCAGTAGGCTACCCTCTTCCACATCACAGGTGGACATATACAAGAGAGCACTGTGTCACATCACTAGAAGTGTGTTTCAGCTCATTCAAGTTGTGAAGAATTTGGATCACTGCAGTGAATAGAAGAGGAAGTGCTGGAGGAAAGAAGAAGGGGAAATGCAGAGATAACGACCTCTACTACTTAAGGCGGGGAACAAAAAATGAAGTGCCTCTTTAACTGGGTCAAGAACAGTTTTTGGACATCTTATTCTACCGGAGCACATATTTAAAGTGGGGGAATAAAGCTTAAAGCAGTAGAAACCCTAAAAAAAAAATCGTGTTCCTTTAAAGCATGTAAAACATCATAGATCTTCTGCGGTGTCATTTGTCCCTTTCTATGCTGTAAAATACCTGGTTGATCCTGCCTGTTCCTGTGTACCGGTGTGAACTGACCACGGTAATATTTGCTGCTGATCCATGATACCATGGTCAGTTTACGTGCCGCCATCATCCCGCTGTGTTTAGAGTCTCTCCCCCTCCCTGCCTGTCAGTTCCCAGTCTGTGAGCCAATCCCCAAACCCCCCGCCCCTCCCCTTCTGCCACTATTCCATGTGGCTGTAATGTCAGTGATGAGAATTACTGGCAGCCCCTCAGTTATAACAAGCTATACTACACAGTGTCTGTGTTTTAAAATTATGCAGCTAAATACCTTATTTCTCAGTGTCACAGCTGACGTCAGAGGGGAATCTCAGCCCCTCCCTCTGTAGTCCTCAGATCGGGGGAAGAAGAGTGACAGGATGTCACGTGACCACACAGTGGCCTGGAGAAATAAAGTATTTAGCTGCATAATTAAAAAAAAAACACAGACACTGTGTAGTATAGCTCGTTATAACAGAGGGGCTGACAGTAACTGTTGTCACTAACTGTACAACCATTTTAAGGAATAAAGCTTGGTTTAGTAATGGTGGAAGGCCTCAAAGATCATATCTGAATTGGAGGGTTAAAGGCCCAAAAGCATCTTAAAAAGACAAAAAGTGTTTGTAAGGATAAGATCTGTTCTAGATTATGTGTGGTCTATAGGTGGGAGATACATGTAACATCTACTGGAACCATTAGGCTCCCTATAGGTGTCTGCCAATGTCAAGGATGGAAGAGTGTAGATGAACCTAGTACATTATGCTTTAGTAAGTTTATCCACTCGTGGGTGGATTTATCAATCACGATTTGGTAAAGTAAAATTGAGTTCTCTTGCCCAAATATGTAATATATCATCTTACTCTATAAGTTATGGTACAAATAGTGACAAATGCATTTTCAAGGGGAGCCTAAGAATTCAATATGCATTTGTATTTTGTGAACAGAAATCAGCATGAACCGGCCAAATTTCAATCAGTCCGCAGTCCCTGCTGTCTGTCCTCACTCTAGAGAAGTCAAGGGGACCTGCTAAAATACTTTTTGATCAGTGGATGCAGGCAATGCCAAGTGTATTCTGACAGCAGGGAGACCCACTGTCAAAATACAATGTCCCAGCGGGGGAATCCCTCCATCCACCTCATTTGTGTGTTGAGTTATCTGTTAGCACACTGGCTAAGTGAAAAAGTGCTAACAATGTATGGCCACTTGGCCAGCTTTTGACTTTTGCATAGTACTGTAGGCAGAGATGTAGTTGATGTAGTATATTTGGACTGTTCTAAAAGTGGTTGTAAACCCTTTTTGCTGACTTTTACCTATAGGTATGCATCTCAACATAACTTCTTGCAAATCGCTGCAAGCACACTCTGGCACTCACACATTATTATTTTAGTGGCACTTAATCGGCCACTCGCCTCCAGTGGCATTCATATGAGCCACTCATTATTTTCTTCTATCTTTCTACCTCAGGTCAGTCAAGTTCAGGTGTCATCGTGTACCAGGTTGGATGTTATTTCCCAGATAAAAAAAAAATGCAATGATTGCATCTTCACCAGGGCCAGTCACACACAAAGGGCACAAAAAGGGTGAATTAAAAAAAAAATCTCTTGCCGCACTTATTTTACCCCTACTACAAGTATTCCCGGTTGACCCAGTTCGATCCTAACCAGGACCTCGTTACTAGAGTGTCAGTCAGGTGCATAGTTCATGGGTTTCTCCAACACATCACTCTGCAGCACCCTTGCACTATACTTTTACTGCACATACAACACATACTTCATTCCCCACTCTGTGCTATTTGCCAATCTTCTGCCCACACAGCAAATTGGTGCTCTGAGGCAGCCACATTGAAATTGACGCCCCATCAATTTCCCTTCCAACTCCGGCTTCCCTTCCACCTCCGGCTTCAACCAGTTAGGCCCACCACAACAAGAACAGGTAGACAAGTTGGGATGACCAGTCTTTTCAGTGGGGAGGGGGGGGGGGCGTGCCGATATGCAACAACTTCAACCAAGGCGGATGCTCCTTCAGCCAGTGTCACTTACTGCAGGTCTGTACTTCATGCCACAAGGCTCACCCAAAGTCCACTTGTCGTCTGAAGCAGCTTAACAAATCCTGACTAAGCCGGGTGGATGTCCTGTGGCTGAGCTTCTACCTCTCCGCACACCCCACCCCTTCACTGGCAGTATTCCTGCTACATGGCTTCATGGCAGGATTCCACACCAGCTTCGTCACCTTACCCCTCTCCACTCATGGGTGCAAGAACCTACAGTCAGCGGCCATCAATGCTCAGGCCATAGACACCCTCTTACAGATGGAATTAGATTAGGGGGTTCTCACAGTACCTTTCAAGATTTGGAGAGTCAGCCCTATTGGGCTTGTCAAGGACAAGTTCACAAATAAACTCTGCTTAGTTTACGACTTGTCTGCACCTCATTTCTCACATATCCCTAGTTTGAACTCCCTGATCTCTTCCGAGGAATTCTCTCTCAAGTATACGTCAGTCGACATGGCCATCCAGGCCATCATTAAGATAGATACAAAAAAGAAAAAAAACGCGCTAAAGAGCAAACCACTGTGTAAACACTAAACTGCAGCTGCAACAAAAAAACACAAATATCAGTGTAATAAGAATAAAAAAGATAAAATAAGTACGCTTGCAATCAAGTGACCAAATATATAAAATTGAATAATAATAAAAATTAATAAATTGCCTTTAAATAAATAGTAAAAAATAAAAACCAATAATGAATTATGTGCATTTACAACCAAGTGACCCAAAAAAATGAATAAATCATGATTAAAGTTCATAAATTGCTTGTGAATAAATAATTTGTGAATAAATAATTAAGTCCATTCATAAAGGCTTTGATGAGAACGAGCAAATCTCGTGGAAGAGAGTCACACATCCACAGTTCATCATTGGTTTTTATTTTTTACTATTTATTTAAAGGCAATTTATGAATTTTTATTATTATTCAATTTTATATATTTGGTCACTTGATTGCAAGCGCACTTATTTTATCTTTTTTTTTCTTTCTTTTCTTTTTTTCATCATTAAGATAGGCACCGGCGCCTGGCTATCTAAAGCGGATATCGCAGATGCTTTCAAGCACGGCATGGAGTGGAGGGATTCTTACTATTTTGCCACCAAGCTGACCTTTGGCTCTAAAAGCAGCCTGTGGCTGTTTGACGTTTTCGCCCAGTCCCTCACTTGGATCCTATCACACCAGGCCCAGTGTCACAAGGTTATCCATTATTTAAACGACTTTCTGCTCATTGAACGGCCAGACTTACCACCGGTAGATCTAGACAGGCTTATGCCCCGTACCCACGGTCGGATTTTCCGACGGAAAATGTGTGATAGGACCTTGTTGTCGGAAATTCCGACCGTGTGTGCACTCCATCACACATTTTCCATCGGATTTTCCGACACACAAAGTTTGAGAGCAGGATATAAAATTTTCCGACAACAAAATCCATTGTTGGAATTTCCGATCGTACACAAATCCAACGCACAAAGTGCCACCTATGGTCAGAATAAATAAAGAGATAAAAGCTATTGGCTACTGCCCCGTTTATAGTCCCGACGTATGTGTTTTACGTCACCGCGTTCAAAATGATCGGATTTTCCGACAACTTTGTGTGACCGTGTGTATGTAAGACAAGTTTGAGCCAACATCCGTCGGAAAAAATCATAGGATTTTGTTGTCGGAATGTCCGATCAATGTCCGACTGTGTGTACAGGGCATAAGAGTGGTCTTCAACAATCTTAATGTGCCTATAGCCGAAACACAAAGTGGAAGGCCAGGCACATTCCATCACCTTCTTGGGCATTGTCCTGGACACGTTATGCAGGCTAGCCTGCCTGCTGACAAACTAGCCTGTGTTAGGTCAGTCATTCACGATTTTACCCGGTCACAGGGCTGTACTCAAAGACAGCTGCGGTCCTTGGTAGGCATGCTCAATTTTGCAATGAGGATTATTCTGCAGGGGCGATCGTTCATCTCACAGCTCTTGATCTTTCTCGCCCGAGTACAGGACCCCAACCAAGTCCTCAGACTAGACCCAGCAGCCATAACGGACTTAACTATGTAGGACGAGTTCCTCACCAACTGGAATGGCATATCCATGTTTATTCCCTCAGTATCAGGCCAGTCGCCACAAGTAGTCACAGATGCTGCAGCCTCCACAGGCTTTGCTGCTATTTTTGGCCACCACTGGTTTGCCGGTCCCTGGCCTTCATAAATCTGCTTGATTCCTGGTTTCATCCTCGTCTTTGTTCGAACTGTACCCCATCGTGGCAGCAGCCCAAGTCTGGGACCACACGTGGACAGGTCAGACAGTACTCTTCACCGCAGACAACTAGGCTATGGCCAACATCATTAATAAGGGTAGATCCAAGTCGCTCCCCGTCATGTCCTTCCTGCGCAGACTGGTGCAATTATCATTACATCACCAATTTAATATTTACTGTGAGCATATCCCTGGCAAGTGCAATGCAGCAGCAGATGCACTGATGCACTGTCTCACTTCAATTTTGTCTCATTCTTCCAGCAGGTATCCGGAGCTGACCTATCATCCACTCCTATCCCACCTTGGTCTCAACTAACAATAGATTGAAGCCACATCTTGCCAATGCAACCCGGCTCATCAACCACTCACTGTCTAGCAACACACTTAAGGCTTACCACATGGCCTGGAACACCTACTGTAGGTTCCTAGCCGCTTGTCCCAGAACCACAGCAGATGACATCACTCATGTCCTAGCCTTCATATCTTATTGCCATACGCAGCTGGCTCTCGCTCATAACACTGTTACACAGGCTGTACCTAGCCAGTATTCAGCATTTCCTGTCCTTACAGAATCCCGCACAGCCATCTGTGTTCACAGCCCATACAGTGAAAGCCCTGCTGCGCGGAATTCAGAAGCAACAGTGGCAAACGCTTACCCATCACAAGCGCTATCTTCAGGGGCATGTCCGAAATCCTCACACATTCCCCTTGTCGATCAGCATACCTGTCTCCATGTGTTCATCTCTAGAGACCAGCTGACCCTCACCTGACTGCTTTTGTAACCTCTCCTCTAAGCATGGCCCCACCCCAGGCCCTATCAGGGAACCCTATATTACCCTGTGCACTGCAAGCCAGCAATGCTGATCAACCATTGTGTTTTAGCCTCTGAGTGTTCTTGCTGTGTTTCCTACGTCTGATTCCTGTTACCGACTTTGGCCTGTTCTTAACTATTCCTGTCTGCTCGTGACCCTGACCTTTGGCGTGTTCCCGACCATCCCTGTTTGCCTGTGACCCTGAACCTTGGCGTGTACTCTGTTGTCCTTGTCTGCTTGTGGCCCCGACCTTGGCTTGTCCCTTACTTTCCTTGTTGTTCCATCCTGCTGCCTCCTTCCTCTTCTCCTGTAGTCTACCGTGAGCGTGAGCTGTGAGACCCTGGGGGCCGCGACCTGGAGCCAGACTGCAGCTCAGTCCATCCTTACCATTAAAGGCTCTGGTGAACACCTGCTGGCTCTTAGACTCCGCGCCCTGGGGAATCTATGCTCTAGCTCCCAGTGGGATCTGTGTCAGTGATCCAGTAGACCTGCTTCCTGAACCTCCCAGGGTACAATCCGTAGCAGTCGGCCGTAGGGTCCACTACCTTGCGGTGCACTCCTGATTCCAACGGGGTGCATCTGTCACCTGGATACAGGTGACCTGACAGTTTGATCAGCCATGGACCCGGCTGATGTGCCGCTACCCGCACATGATCCGTTGCCGGGCTTAGTTTGCAGACTTGAGACCCAGGAATCGCATCAGACCCAAGTGATGCGATTCCTTCAGGATTTGGCATCCCATTTTGAACAGGTTCAGGCCTCATTAGGACCCCCGGTTCAACAACCTTAACCGCTATCTGCTGCTGCACCAGTCGCAGCCACACATTCATTACAACTGCCAGCTCCGGCCCGTTTCTCTGGGGACTCCAAGGCTTGCAGGGGGTTCCTTAGCCAGTGCACGATTCATTTTGAACTTCAGCCCCAAAACTTCCTGTCCGATCGGGTGAAAGTAGCCTATATTATATCCCTTCTGTCCGGCGAGGAGCTAGCTTGGGCTGCCCCTCTGTGGGAACTGAATGATCCAGTGGTTTCTAGCCTGTCTGATTTCTTGAAACTTTTTCGGAATATCTTCAAGGAACCAGGTCGTGTCTCCTCAGCAGCTAGCGCTCTTTTACGTCTCCGTCAAGAGTCTGCTTCTGTGGGACAGTATGTTCTTCAGTTCCGTATCCTCACACCTGAATTGAGCTGGAATAATGAGGCCCTAGTTGCAACCTTTTTATATGGCCTCTCTGATAGAGTGAAGGATGAATTAGCAGGAAGATCCCTTCCTGCTGATCTAGACGGTGTCATCACCTTGTGTAACCAGATCAATATTCGCTCTCTCGTCCTCTCCCTACCTCGGTTTCGGTCTCTGAGGATAAAGTACGAGGTTAGTCAAGTTCTCGATTCCCAGCGCCGTAGAGGCATTCTTCAGTACCTCGTACATTGGAAAGGGTTTGGTCCTGAGGAGAGGTCTTGGATCACTGCATCTGAGGTCTTTGCTCCTTGTCTATTGAGGAGGTTCCATCTGGAGTTTCCCTTTAAGCCTGGGCACAGGCGGGGGAGGGGGAGGTCTTAAGAGGGGGGGGTACTGTCATGGTTATGCAATGGTTATGTAGTCTACCGTGAGCGTGAGCTGTGAGACCCTGGGGGCCGCGACCTGGGGCCAGACTGCAGCTCAGTCCATCCTTACCATTAAAGGCTCTGGTGAACACCTGCTGGCTCTTAGATTCCGTGCCCTGGGGAATCTATGCTCTAGCTCCCAGTGGGATCTGTGTCAGTGATCCAGTAGACCTGCTTACTGAACCTCCCAGGGTTCAATCCGCAGCAGTCGGCCGTAGGGTCCACTACCTTGCGGTGCACTCCAGATCCCAATGGGGTGCATCTGTCACCTGGATACAGGTGACCTGACATCCCCTTTGGGCTCTAGCCCAGCCTGGTCATCCAGGTGGCCATCTACCTGGCTTTCTACGGCTTCCTACGACCTTGCAAGTTCACCTCTGGTAGTACCAGTAGTCAGGTACTGTACAGACGCCTGCTGTCCTTCACCTTACGGTCTCCAAAACGCAACAAACTGGACCTGGAGTAGATATAAACTTCTCCAGGACCAGCAACGCCTGGTGTCCAGTAACCATCCTTGACCGTCTGCTCTCTCACCTACCCAGCCAGTCTCCAGCCCGTTACTGCCTTTTCTGGTCAACCCCCTGACTGGCAGTTAGTTTATCAAACATGTTAGGGTCCTACTGCTCAACTTAGGCCTTGACCCCGGGCGGTATTGTGGACATTCCTTCCAGATCGGCGCAGCCTCAACCGCATCTCAGCATGGAGTACCAGACCATGTGATCAAGAAGGTAGGCAGATGGAAGTCCACCTGCTTCGCCAGATATAGTCCGAACCCTCAAGTGGAGATGGCCCTAGCCTTCTCCAAGCTTGCTCAATGAGCTTAGAACGAATAAAGATATATCCACTACCTGCTTATTTTTGGCCCCTTTTCTTGGCCTACCTACCAGATGACCAAAAGCCACACCTCAGGTCTATTTATGTTATGAGTCTTGTCGTGTGTTTATGTGATCCACATCTGTCTCGGTCTTAAGGCCACAACCATAAATTAGACGGCCAGTATGGTGGCCTGAACTTATGGGTATTTAAGCTGGCCGCTCGCCCTTGCTCTCTGACGGTTCCAGTGCGTGATACCCTCCCTCCCATTCCCCTTTTTTACAACATTTCTCAGCACACTTTCCTCCACAATTATTCACTACTTAAAAAAGTTAAATTTTGGTCTCATCTGACAGTGCATCTTCTTTCACATGTTTGCTGTGTCCCCCACATGGCTTTTCGTAAACTGCAAACTGGACTACTTATGGCTTTCAACAACGGCTTTCTTCTTGCCACTCTTCCATAAAGGCCAGCTTTATGGAGTGCAAGACTGATAGTTGTCCTGTGGACAGATTCTCCCACCTGAGCTGTGGATCGCTGCAGCTCCTGCAGAGTTACCATGGGCCTCTTGGCTGCTTCTCTGATTAATGCTCTCCTTGCCCGGCCTGTCAGTTTAGGTGAACGGCCATGTCTTGGTAGGTTTGCAGTTGTGCCATACTCTTTCCATTTTCAGATGATGGATTAAACAGTGCTCCATGAGATGTTCAAAGCTTGGGATGTTTTTTTTATAACCTAACCCTGCTTTAGACTTCTCCACAACTTTAGCCCTGACTTGTCTGGCCTTCATGATGCTGTTTGTTCACTAAGGTTCTCTAACAAACCTCTGAGGGCTTCTTCGAACAGCTGTATTTATCCTGAAATTAAATTACACACAGGTGGACTCTATTTTCTAATTAGGTGACCTCTGAAGGCAATTGGTTCCACTATATTTTAGTTAGGGGTATTAGAGTAAAGGGGCTGAATACAAATGCAGATATTTATTCGTAAAAGATTTTGAAAACCATTTATCATTTTCCTTCCACTTCACAATTATGTGCTACTTTGTGTTGGTCTATCACATAAAATCCCAATTAAATACATTTATATTTTTGGTTGTAACATGACAAAATGTGGAACATTTCAAGGGGTATGAATACTTTTTCGAGGCTCTTTGTGTTCATGTGAAGAGATTATTTGCATTATCTTCCAACATGTTGCATGGACATAACATCTACATATGCAGTATGTAATACCATATCTCATTATTTTACTGGTCACTTATACTTTGTGAACCCTTATAAACTGTTTTAATCTTTGTGATATGTAGAACTTCTCTTTATTGTAAGTTTTCAGTTTATCACACTTAAAATAATAGAAGTAATGGCAAAATGTATCTTTTCCTAAGACTGACAGATGGAGAGAAAAACAAAGCTAAAGCTTTTGCCACGTTTCAATATATCAGAGCTTATTCTTCTTCAAGTTAATACATCACAAAGAAACATATATAGTAGGTACAATCCTGGTTGTTTTATGCAGTGGACAATGCTAGTGCCATCACGTTTGAGACCAATGCAGACCCATCCAGTCAAGTAGCACTTGTGTCAGGAAAATCACATCTTGAAAGTTTGTGTCTTCCTGCATCAAATGCCTCTTCATTAAAACAGGCTGCCACTTCAGCATTTAACCTACAAAAAAAACGTATTTGAAAAGACCAAAATGGAGAAAGCACAAAAGAACAAGAACTTCTTCAGGTTTATAGAATTAATTTAATAGGTTTATGTATACCACCAATAACACTTAAATGAAAACAAATACAGAAAAAAAGTGATTACATTTGACAAGTTTTGCTGTCTTTGACTCATTTTCAACAGTTTAGCAGAGTAATGTAATCAAGACAAGAAACAATGGAACGATCATGATAAAGGTTGTCACACCAAGCTCCTTTCTATTGAATTTAACCCCCACATCCTCTCAACAGAAGCTTCATCAATGCACTCCAAAGGTAAAGAGAAAATTAACCCATGGCATCCATCTTTCATTAGTGTCAATTGACTAAGACACAGATGATATGTTAACTGCTTTTTCTCTTGAAATTGGGGAGTTTAAAAGTACAGTATATATATTGGTCGAACATGCAATTGTTATTTTGTTCAAATAAAACAACAGTTTAACTATTGAAAGCCTTTATTCTTGAGTGATGTTATCTCAGAAAATAATTTTTCATCACCTCATATGGATCTTTTCCCTGCTTTCCTAGGCATCGCAGAGTTTTCAGCTATCTGTATTTTAAAGTGAATGTCCAGTCAAAATCATAAATCTTACTATCTAAATGTTCAACCATTTCCCCTTTAGTTACAATAGTGCAATTTCCCATCTCCATCTTTATCTCCTTATTCATAACTAATGACTCTACCAGTATAACAGACTACAGGGCCTTTCATGTGAAAGGGTTACAACACTGTCATGTGGCTGTGGAATTATCCTTAGCATTGTCACCCTTTCCTTTTTGCTGTGGGCAATGGATTACAGTTGTATGTCCTGACACTTGTCTCTTCATCTAGCGTTGTCACTGCTGAGAACTAAGCAGGTTACTTTCCCAGCTTCCATCTCACTACCACCTCCATCGGTTTTCATTTCTGAGTAACGGCAGCACTGGAAAGTACAGAAATGGGTGCTATAAACTGAAATCTCTGGCACTTGAAAAGGGATATCCCCAACACCTTTTATACACACGCACTGCAAAGCGCACTATGAAGCTGAAATGTTGCAGTTATTTTGGAGTAGCATCGCTTTTAAGATGGAGTGCTGCATTTAGGGCAATAGCGAACTCTATTCGTACAGGCTTTATTGGATGGGTCAGCTGAATTTACTGAACACACAAAATTATCACAGCTCTGCTCTATGGACTGGCGGGTGTAAACAGACTCCGCTGTCCGTTTACCCCGGACTGTCCTCCAATCCGATCCTCCTAGATGGAGGCGAACGGATCCCCTTCAGTTTCTTTTTAGCGGACCGGATCAGATTGAAGGTAGGTGGGTGTAAACAGACCATAGGGGTGAATGGAGAGTCTAATCAGGTTCGCTTGAAAAACTGACAGACGGACCTGATCAGACCCTTCACATGAATGGGGCCTAAGTGTTATACTTTGGTGAATTGACCACACTGATCCAATTATGGCAACTGCGCAATAGCACACCTATACACAGATTATATTTCTGCACAAAATATAGTTAACCATGTATAGATGGAAACTACTGGAGCAGACATCTGCAGAGCATTGGGATCCCAGGCTGTATTGTTTTGTGTTCAAGGTACATAAATAAGCCACTGCGGCATAACAAACCTTATGCACAGTTTATATACCATGGACTAACTAATCTGAGCTAATGGGACAAAGAATCGAATTCCTTAAAGAACCATCAGAGCTTTTATGTATTGAACCCTTTAATAGGGCGCTACAACAAATAACTAATTCAGAGAAAACACCACATGCACAGAAGACTACTACAAATCTTATTTGACGTTTGTGAACAGTGAGTCCCAAGGCTTGTGGGAATTAAATGAGCCTAGTGAAATGTGAATTTGTTTGTAGTCAAGCACACATGATGTTCCACTGTTGTGACACTGATAAATTAACTGGCAAAAGTTTTTTTTTTCATCTGACCTACTATTGCACAGTTTAAGGTGTTTTACATTTTAAGAGTGGTGTGTTTTATATTCCTTGCCATTCACTCCCAACAATGCATCAAAATTCAGTTTTGAATATACCCGAATAGTTTAGACATCCATTTACATCAATGAAACCAGTACACGTAGGCTGTATATTATAAAGTGTTGCTACTATTATTAAAAAAAACACAACTGTAACATGAACTGAGGTTTGCATGGCACCCATAATTGGTCATCAAAAGACAATGCATAATAGTGCACATGTATTGCCTTGTATTATCACGCAATTCTTTGGATTTGCCACTTTTTCAAAAGTCTTTGTTTCCAACTAACAGGTTTTTACAAAAACATATTTTATCTATACAAAGATGCTCCCAAAAGTGTTCAAATATCAAGTGTCTTTAACTGGTGCACTTAAGCTGGCCATTGACAATGTGTTTTTTTCACATTTCTCCATCCACACAAACGAGGTGGATGGAGGAATCCACTTGCCAAGACATGGTATTCTAACAGTGGGATCCGCAGTCAGAATATACTGATCAGTGGCTGCAATCTCTGATAGACAGGCCTAATCTATTTTTTTCTCCTATCCTTCCCACAGCCTTCTAACCCATCATGCTAGCTGTTACGTTTTTCATGCCTGTTTGGGTTAGGTATGCCCACCTGACCTCACACTACCCCCCCCCCCCCCCCCCATTCAGATCTTTTGCTGATGCCACTTCAGCTTGTGGGGGCCACTACTCCAGCATTAAACATTAACCCTTGGCAGCCAGTCCCAGCAATCTGATGTCAGTCCTTTTCTGTCTCCTGAGAGGACCCCTCTGCTGGCCAGCCATAGGGAATTGGCCAGATCACACAGGCAGTGACATGTTCACCTGAAAGAAGGACCCATCCAGGAAGAACACAGAGGAGGATGACCCATTTCTGGATGTGACCACAGCATAAGTGAAAATGTCGATTTGGAAAGTTTGGGTTTTTGTCACAAAAAAAGTACAGTTTATTAGGTGGACCTGGGATAGGCCTCTTTGAAAAGTTGGGGTTTCAGGTATTGTCAGAGTAGGAATTTGGCAGAAAGGTTGAAGTAGGGAGTTCCAGAGGTTGAGAGAGATTCTTAAGAAGTTTTGGAGGCAAGCATGGGAGAAGAAGATAAGATAACCAGAGAGCAGGAGGTCTTGGGAGGAAAGAAGAGAATGGTTTGGGTGATATTTTCAGAGAGGTTTTGGGGCAGATTTATGGATGGCTTTGTATGCTGTTGGTTATTTTGAATTTTACGCATTGGGAGTGCGGAAACAAGTGGAGGCATTGGCAGAGAGGGGTGGCAGACAATGAACAGTTGGTAAGGTGGATGAGTCTGGCAGCAGCATTTATAGGGAAAGCCTATGTAAAGGTAAGCCAATGAGAAGGGAGCAGCAATAATTCACGTGAGATGACAGGGCAGTGAATATATAGCATTGTGGTGTCATTGGTTAAGAAGGGGCTTTTTGAGTTTTTTACAAGGGTTAAACCAGAACTCCAGGAATTGTCTGATATGAGATATTTACAGAGGGCAAGCTTGGCCAGGCTTCCAAATGTCATAACTGTTTAGCTGCTGGGGATGCCGCAATTAACTTTAGTAGCATTTGCTAAATACAGTAAGCAGTTTCAGATTCCGGAGTGGTAGGAGTGATGTCCCCCTGCTCAATTTTGGAAGGAATGATTTTGAGGAAGTGGTGTGACAGGCAGGCTTATATGTTGGTTAAGCTGGCCATAGACGGTTCGAATCTCAGCGAGCTCAGCAGGAACCGGCCTAGATTTGAATCATGGATGGGCAGGCTGAATCTACCCAAGTTGATTGATTGATCAATTTGGGTACAACCAGCCTGCCAAATTTTACATGCGATTATTGCTAGCAGCTGTTATAGCTGCTAGCAATAATCACTGTGTTCTCCAGGCGGGGACGGCTTGGCAGGAGGGGTTCCCCCAACAACACTGCCTGTGTTGATGGGGAAATCGAGCCATTTTCTTTTGTTGCAGAAAAGAAAATTGCTCTGTCTATGGCTGGCCTTAGTAAATTGGTGATGGACAAGGAGACTCATGGGGTGAGCAAAGGAGTAGAGAGATAGATTTGGTTGTTGTCAGCATATAAATTGTATTGGAAGCTGTGGGAGGATATTAGCTGACCCAGGAAGGAAGTGTAGATAGGAAAGTGATACAAGGACACAACCTTGGGGAACCCCTACAGTAAGAGGGGAAGATAGAGTTGTAAGTGACACTGAAGGTGCAGTGACTTAGGTAAGAGGAGAGCAGAGTCTCAGAAGCCAAGGGAGTGAAATTTTATCAGAAGGAGCAGGATGTATCAAAGACACCAGAAAGGTCTATGAGTAAAAGTACATCGTAGTCAGCATTGGTTTTAGCAGTTAGTAAGTCATTGAAGTATTAGGTGAGCAGTTTCTGTGTTGCAGGTGAAATCCAGACTGAAAGGGGTCAAGAAGGTTATCTTCAGTGTCATGGTAGCTCAGGAGTTGTAGACTAGGCTTTCTAGAAGTTTGAAAGAGTAATTGGAGCAAGGAGATGGGTCTTGTTGTTCAAATTGGTGGTGTCCTGTGAGGGTTTTTTTTAGAATGGCGGTGACCAGAAGCCAGTAGAGAGATAGAGGTTGACAGTGTGAGATCAAGAGAGTGACCATAGTAGTTGCGAGGGAATGAAGGCCAGGGGGCAGGTGGGTTTAGCAACCTCCTCTATGGTAACAGGGTTAAAAGAGTGAAGTAACATATGTGGTGGCAGACACAGCAGGTTAGTTGGGGGAAATATCTGCACAGTGGAGATCTCATCACAAATTGCTTCAGTCTCATTTTTGAAATTGACAACCTCCTGGGCAGCAAGCTAGTGGAAGATGATGTAGAAGGTTTAAAAGTAGAAAAGGGTTAAAGCAGTAGTAAACTGCAAAAAGAAAAAAAAAATCTTCCCCCTGTAAGTTAAAAGCATAATGTGCTAGTATGCATCACATACTAGCACATTATGACAGACTTACCTTAAAATGAAGCACTCCAACGATGCACTGTCTCCATTAACACGGCTTCCATCTACACCATGTCTTCCTTCTGGGTTCATGGACTTCGGCCGTTTGAATCACCAAGCCGCAATGATGTCACTCCCGGGGCACGGCTCTCTCAATGGCTGGCATACCGATCATTGCAAGTGTACATACACATGCACCGGTGATGTCACTGGCTGCTACTACAGTAAATACCTCCTAAATGGTGCACAGTTGATTGTACCTACATGTAAGCCTTATTATTCCCTTACCTGTAGGTATCAATAAGCAAGCGAACTTTACTACTACTTCAATAAGGAGCCATAGCCGAAAGACGCTACAGCGTAGCTCTGTTTTTTTTTTTTTGTGAGACACGCATCGGGCGTGCTCTCTGACTGCTGTGTCCTTTGGACACAGATCAAGATAAAGGGCCAATCACAGGGGCTCTTTACCATGTGATCAGCCGTGTCCAATCACAGCTGATATGTATACAAACTTGCCAGTTATTGGCACTCCTTTCTTTACAGACTGAGGAAAGGAGAGCAAGTAACTGGCAAAGCTGACAGGGAACATTCTATAACAGAAACTAAGCAAAACTTTTTTTCAAAATTTCTTTTTTTTATTTGTTCAGCAAAACATAAAAAATCCCAGTGGTGATTAAATACCACCAAAATAAATCTCTATCAGTCTCAAAAAAATGATAAAAATGTCATATGGATACATTTTTGCATGACTGCAAAATTGGCCTGGACAGGAAGGGGGTGAAAAGTGCCCAATATTGAAGTGATTAACCCCTTGGTGCCAGCCGTATGCATATATGCGGCCTTTCGGCGGGTGGGCCTTGACATGGAGGGCCCACATAGATGCAGCCCTGTTTTCAACTTACTGTGCTGAGAGCGCACGCCCTACACGGTAGCCGGAAGGGATCAGTAAGCTCCCAATGCATACCTGCGTTCAGGAGTTTTCCGATCATGTGACTGCTGTGACAGCCAATCAAAGCGACCGCATGCCCTCCTCCTGGCTTTTGGAACTCAAAGAGCCAGGAGGTGGACGGGGGAAGGGGTTAAAGCATTTCCAAATAAGTCTGCCGTAATAAAAAAAATTAAGCAGTGTTTTCAGCTCTGCCCAGTTCTCTCTGAACTATAGAACACCTCCACATAAGTTATTTAGATGAGGAAATGGGGAGGTGTTCTATAGTCCAAATCAGGACAACAGCCTAGCACAACCCTGCTGCCCCAGAGATATTGAACAATGAGTGACCATTGTCACCACATCTAGGGCTCCTTTCAGGTCTGTGTGACCTGCATTCTGTGGGAAGGGCAGCTCTTTTCAGTGAGCTGCCCTACCTGCAAAAACACAGTGATAAGTGCTGTATCCTTCCTTTAAAAATATTGCATTGCACAGAACTGCATGATGCTGCAGCACCATGTGGTTTCATGCACACAAACCTGCAGGAAGGTTGCCGATGTATGGGGATGCCATTAAAAATGAATGGCACCCCGTGCTACTGCTAAAGAGCAATGGGGGTTATTTACTAAAGGCAAATCCATGTTACACTACAAGTGCACTTGCAAGTGCAGTCACTGTAGATCTGAAGGGGACATGCAAGGAAAATAAAAAACAGCATTTTAGCTTGTACATGATTAGATGATAAAATCAGCAGAGCTTCCCCTTATTTCAGATCTTCCCCTCAGATCTACAGCAACTGCACTTGCAGTGCAGAGTGGATTTGCCTTTAGTAACTCAACCCCAGTATGTTTCTCTCGAATGTCGTATGATTGTGCACTTGTTCGTCACTCAAAAGTGTGAACCTAGCCTAAGGGCTTATTCATACCATATGCAGAGTCTAACATTTTTATGCACCTGATCAATGTCAGTCACCACAAGGAGAAAAAGAAGACAGTTATCCTCTATGGGCCCTGTCCACACAATAATGCTGCCTTGAGTTGGGTTGCGGTGCTTTGCGTAAAAATGATGACATGCTGCAATTTTCTGCAATGCAATGAAGCTCACCTGAAGTCACTCTCCCTTTTCCATGGCGCTGTGATACATAGAAAAAAATGAAATGTTGATTTAACATTCCCATGAAGTTAAAAAAAAAGCTGTAAAAGGTGCCTTGTGTGATACCACCCCCACATGCTATATATATATATATTAATTGTCCATTTCATCTTAGACTGCAAGCCCTAACAAGCAGGGCCCTCTGATTCCTCCTGTATTGAATTGTACTGTAACTTTACAGTCTGCCCTCATGTTGTAAAGAGCTGCGCAAACTGTTGGCATTATATAAATTCTGTATAATAATAATTTTAGCATGCAGAAAAAATGTGACTGGGCCCTAGGGACTGGTAAAGTTCAACACACTGCACAAAATCACATCCTGTCCTAATGTTGGTGTGATCTGAAAGTGCAGGAAGTGAAAAAAACAAACATACATACTTACTTACTTATATGGCTGTAGCGTTGGTCTGATGCTGCAGCTGTCCCCTGCTACCCCTAAGCCTGAGAACGGAGTGATCTCGTGTCTGCTCTGAGCACAGATCAATCACTGGAAGGGCAGGAGAGGGAGCAGAAGCGGCTGGCTCACGCTGTCAGTGGCACACTAAGAGGCTGAGCTAGGTGCCAGTCAGGAATTTGGTTGAATCCTGACAATATTGTTGGGATCCTCTCAGAGTCTGGCTCTGTGATATCTGCCAACAGCACACTTTAGCCCTCTGTTGGCTGATTCTGGGTCAAAGGAGAGCAAAGCTAAGTGCACTCCTTTGACCCACAATAGAAGCATGGCCAAAAGAGCTTTGGCACTACTTCTCTTTGAAACAATAGGACAAACTGCCCTCTCTATACATTAGGCTACGTTGCCTGACGTATATGGTATGAATTAGGGTTGTACCGATACTAGTATCGGTATTGGCGCCGATACAGAGTATTTGCACAAGTATCGGTACTCATGCAAATGCACCGATACCCGAAACCGATACTTTCAGGCTTGGTTCTTTGAGCTGTCAGTGGGTCTCCCATGTTGACAGCTGAAGTGTTAAGAAGTCTGGTAATTGGTGTTGTCAAAAAAAAAAAAAGCAGCTGGCAATGTTTATTAACAACATTGCTCAGCCTGAAACACTAAAATAAAAAGAAACATTGTTTCTTTTTGTATCTTTCTGTTTCTTCATCTGCAGATCAAAGGGATGAACAAATGTTCCTTTGTTTAACCCCTTATTTACCCTTAAATTACTCTAATCAGCCTTAATTAACTCCCTATTCTCCTCCATTTCATTATAATTTTCCTGCTTTTTTTTTGTTTTGTTCACGTCTATTTTATAAAGATAAACAATTGAAACTTTTTTTTGTTTGCTTCGTTAGTGAATATTTTTACACACATATATATATATATATATATATATATATATATATATATATATATTAACATATATTTACACATTTCACATTGAAAAAGGGGGAAAAAAAGGCGCAGGTGCAGGCTCTACAATGGGTCAATCAGCAAAAAGGAGAAGTCCTGGATGGCCGCACACTGGTAGAACACCTTTAGTCAAAAAATTCAAACCATATGGTACCAATGCAGAGCTGAATAGCTGACGCGTTTCACACCGTATGTTGGTCCTTAGTCAAGTAGGTATCGGTAATTGGTATCAGCGTGTACTAGAAAAAAAGTATCAGTACTCATTAAAAAAATGGTATCGGTGCATCCCTAGTATGAATGGGTCCTCATTGGGATGACAGGCAATAGCTCCTATGTTTGCACCCAAATGATCAGTGCTGCATTTGGCTAGGCTCACATTTATATGTTTTTTGTTTTTGTTTTTTTAGTGCATTTGCACATCTACAGAAATGCACTAGATTCCATCTAACCTTATTTCCTATGGGACCCTTGATATCTATTCAGTTCCCTGCAATGTGTTTTTTAGAAAGGTGCAGGACTATTTTTTTTTTTTTTTTTTTTTACATGAAAGTGTTTTTGGCTCCATAGACTTTAATAAAATTGCATCAAAAATGCATATACTGTACAAGCAACATTAACACAGCTTGCCATTGGTCAAAGTAAAAATAAAAAAAAAACACACATGAAAAAAACCAAAAACGCATCAACTGCACACACACATCGATGTGAGTCTAGCCTTTGACATACTTAAAGCTGCTGTATACCGCTGCACTTTTTTTTTTTAATACCTGCAAGGCAAAGGAATAATGTGTTAGTATGCATTGCATACTAGCACATTATGTGAAACTTACCTCAAAACGAAGCCTTCCAGTGATGTAATTGCTGGAGACAGTGTTCATCTTCACCTGGTCTTCCTTCTGGGTTCGTGGACTCCAGCTCGGTGACTGGCCAGAGCCGTGAAGACGTCACTCCCGCGCATGAGCGCGGACCCGCCGGTCACAGCACAGGGCTCTGAAGAAACGGGCGGCCGTTCCTTCAGAGCACATGCGCCAAAGATGTCACTGGCTGCATGTACAGTAAATATCTTCTAAACGGTGCATGTTTAGGAGATATTTTCACTACATACATGTAAGCCTTATTATAGGCTTGCTAAAGGTAAAACTTAAAATTGGAAGTTTACTTCCTCTTTAACGTTTTCATGCCGGCCAAACACATACAGTATCTCACAAAAGTGAGTACACCTCTCACATGTTTGTAAATCTTTTATTATATCCTTTCATGTGACAACACTGAAGAAATTATACTTTGCTACAATGTACAGTAGTGAGTGTACAGCTTGTATAACAGTGTAAATTTGCTGTCCCCTTAATATAACTGAACACACAGCCATTAATGTCTAAATCACTGGCAACAAAAGTGAGTACACCCCCAAATGAAAATGTCCAAATTGGGCCCAATTAGCCATTTTCCCTCCCCGGTGTCATGTGACTCATTAGTGTTACAAGGTCTCAGGTGTGAATGGGGAGCAGGTGTGTTAAATTTGGTGTTATCGCTCTCACTCTGTCATACTGGTCACTGGAAGTTCAACATGGCACCTCATGGCAAAGAACTCTCTGAGGATTTGAAAAAAAGAATTGTTGCTCTACATAAAGATGGCCTAGGCTATAAGAAGATTGCCAAGACCCTGAAACTGAGCTGCAGCACAATGGCCAAGACCATACAGTGGTTTAACAGGACAGGTTCCACTCAGAACAGGCCTCACCATGAACGACCAAAGAAGTTGAGTGCACGTGCTCAGCGTTCTATCCAGAAGTTGTCTTTGGAAAATAGAAGTATGAGTGCTGCCAGCATTGCTGCAGAGGTTGAAGGGGTGGGGGGTCAGCCTGTCAGTGCTCAGACCAAATGCCGCACACTGCATCAAATTGGTCTGCATGGCTGTCGTCCCAGAAGGAAGCCTCTTCTAAAGATGATGTACAAGAAATGCTGCAAACAGTTTGCTGAAGAGAAGCAGACTAAGGATATGGATTACTGGAACCATGTCCTGTGGTCTGATGAGACCAAGATAAACTTATTTTGTTCAGATGGTGTCAAGCGTGTGTGGGGGCAACCAGGTGAGGAGTACAAAGACAAGTGTGTCTTGCCTAAAGTCAAGAATGGTAGTGGGAGTGTCATGTTTTGGGGCTGCATGAGTGCTGCCGGCACTTTGGAGCTACAGTTCATTGAGGGAACCATGAATGCCAACATGTACTGTGGCATACTGAAGCAGAGTATGATCCCCTCCCTTTAGAGACTGGCCCGCAGGGCAGTATTCCAACATCATAACAACCCCAAACACACCTCCAAGACGACCCCTGCCTTGCTAAAGAAGCTGAGGGTAAAGGTGATGGACTGGCCAAGCATGTCTCCAGACCTAAACCCTATTAAGCATCTGCGGGGCATCCTCTAACAGAAGGTGGAGGAGCACAAGGTCTCTAACATCCACCAGCTCTGTGATGTCGTCAAGGAGGAGTGGAAAAGGTCTCCAGTGGCAACCTGTGAAGCTCTGGTAAACTCCATGACCAAGAGGGTTAAGGCTGTGCTGGAAAATAATGGTGACCACACAAAATATTGACACATTGGGCCCAATTTGGACATTTTCACTTAGGGGTGTACTCACTTTTGTTGCCAGTGGTTTAGACATTAATGGCTGTGTGTTGAGTTATTTTGAAGGGACAGCAAATTTACACTGTTATACAAACTGTACACTCACTACTTTACATTATAGCAAAGTGTCATTTCTTCAGTGTTGTCACATGAAAAGATATAATAAAATATTTACACGGCGTGTGGGCCTTCACACCGAGCGGCTGCATAAATGCGGCCCTGTGTAAAAAACCTATCATGCTGAGAGTGCGCTCCCAGCACAGTACCCAGTGGTTGCTGGAGAGCTCCTGATGCATACTAGTGGTGAAGAGCTTTCCGATCATGTGACCACTGTGACAGTCAATCACAGCGGTCACATGACCCGAATGCCCACCTCCCAGTTTTTAGAACTCTTAAAGGGTGGGAGGGAGTTGGTGGGAAGGGGTTATAGAGAGATGAAAGCTCAAGTTTTAACCACTTGACGACCAGTAACATACCCATACATTACTGGACTTCAAGTGGTTATACCAGGATGATGCCTAGAGCTGCAGGCATCATCCTGGTACTGTTTTTTAGAGTCTGCGGTTGGCTCCCTTGTAAAAGCAACCCTAGCGGCTAACTAGCCACAGGAGTCCCAATCAACCAGCTGCAGGCATCATCCTGGTACTGTTTTTTAGAACCAGAGGTTGGCTCTCTTGTAAAAGCAATCTTAGCAGCTAATTAGCCACTGAATTGCTTTCACAAGCAGTGGGAGGAGATATCCCCCCCCCCCCAGGCTGTACTGGGATCTCCTGTCCCATCAGGAGACCCAAGTGACTAGCTGGCACTTTCACCGGATCATTATAAAGCCCAGCAATGACCGGATCAGCTTTGTTGGCCTCTATGATATAGTAACCTGGAAGCAATGATGTCACTTAATTTCCGGGTTGATCTCACCAATCTTGATGTGATCAAATGCTTTTAAGGGCAGAGAATGGATTTTGGAGTCTTATAGACCAGATGTCTCCATAAAGAGGACCTGTCACATGCCTATTGTGACAGCAATAAAAGTGATCAAAAAAAAAAAAAGAACAAAGACAGTGTAAAAACAAAAATACATAAAAACCAAAAAAAACAAAGTAACCCCATCCACTTGTGCAAAGGTGAATACATGCAAAAAGCGATCGTCCCACACGTGAGGTATCATCATGAATGTCAGATCATGGGCAGCAATTCTAACCCCAGACCTCCTGTGTAAATCTAAAAGCTTTTAAAGCGCCCCTATGGATAAACGTTATGTTGTTTGTCGCCACTGCACAGGCGTGCACAATCTTAAAGTGCAACATGATTATTATCTATTTACTTGATGTAATATCATCTTTAATATATTTTACCAAAAAATTGGGCTATGTATATATTTTTTTTGCATTCAAAATTTGTATTTCTTCAAAAAAAAACTGTGCAAATCAAGTGTGAGATGTAGCCTCCCTGACGATATTCCCGAGTGTGGCTCGGGGTTAAATTTCAGCATCATTAGCGGTAACCCCGAGCTACACTCGGGATTGCATTGCAGGATCCTGGTGCAGTTACTTACCTTGTCCCCAGGATCCTGCGATGTCCCCCCGCTGTGTCTGCGGGCTCTGTCCTCCTCCGAAGCCTCTCTGGCCAGGCTCTGTTCCCTGCGAGCGCCGCAACGCACGGGGGCAGAGCCTGCCGGCAAATTCAAAATAATGTACAAACAATAACACATACAGTACAGTGTAATCTTACAGATTACAGTACTGTATGAAATGATTTCACATCCTTTTGTCCCCAGTGCTTTGTCCAATGCCCTGCATGCAGTTTTATATGATATATATACTGTTCTTTCTGTCTGGAAACTGGAGATTGTCATAGCAACTAAAAAGTGTCCCTTTACGTCAAAAGTGGCTTTAGACCAGAAAACAGCGATAATAAATTAGAACACTTGCAGAATTGAGCGTTAGTGAATTGTGGGGAAATTTATTTTATTATTATTATTTTTAATTATTTATATTTATTTATTATATTATAATTTTTATGATTTTGTGTTTCAAACTTTATCATACCCGGGATATCTACTAGACTCTTGGTGGACAGATCTAAGTGTGTTATTACTAAGAATTACAGACCTACAATATAAAACGCCAAATTTCCATGCAAAATAATTGTACCACTTTCAGCACCTAAAATCCGAAATAATCATACCGCCAGGGAGGTTAAATATTACAACACCCACCACTTTATTCTCTAGGGCCTCTGCTTAAAAATATATAAAATGTTTGGGAGTTCGAAGATATTTTCTAGCAAAAAAAAAAAAAAAAAAACATAAATACTGATTGATACATGTAAGCAAAAAGAGGCCAAAAAGGGCCTGGTCTTCAAGTGGTTAATAAAAACATGAATAAAGACCATCAACCTGTGAAAAAAATAACTATTTAGGATGAAAAGAAGTGTAATAAAATAATAAAAACGATGTGGCCTTGCAGTGTAATAATGAATGTGGGGAATATACAATCAGCGGCTGATCCCGCGCAATCCACACATTATCATAGGAGTGAGCGATGAGGAGATCACTTCCAATCTACTTCTATTATTAGTCAGAACTCTCTCCCCCCCGCCAACATACAAGCGGTCCAGTCAGCACATGAATGAGCCGGGACCGGTATAGAATGAAGCGTGGCGTCCTCCATCACCCCGGCTACCACCCTTCATCGCCCCGGATACCACCCTCCCTCCCCCTCCTCCACCGCCGGGCCATGTCTCCATATCATTAGTGAAGTTTCACAAGTTTGGCGGGTCAGTCCCGTGTGCCGCCCTCCTCCCTCATAACAAAGCGAGTGGCGCGCAGTGCCCAGTCTAACCGCCGCCCTCCTCCTCCTCCCGCCAGCCCCAGGTGCTAGCAGCAGACAAGGTGAAGGGCGGGAGCGCCACAGCACAGCGCGCTAACCTCACACCTACCCAGCACAGGAGGGAGGGGGCGTGTCCTTATGTCCAATCCGATTGGGCAGAGTTGACTGCTGTGGCTTCTGATTGGCCGCTCGCTAGTGTCACGTAGTAGGGCGCCAGAATAGAAGTTGTAGCGGGATGAGAAGAGAAGTGAGAAAGTTCCATCGGACCCCGGAACCGTTCATTCATTACCAGTGCTGAGATCAGTCCGATGTCCTCGGATTCCTAGGTGTCCATCCATCGTCCAGTCCGCTCATGGTCCGAGATACAGGTGAGAGATCTGTCCTATGATCACTGATAGGAATACAGTGCGAGCCCACACATCTGTACACATCGCTCGTGTCATGTATGGGCCCATCAATCACTGATCGGAGGGATGCCAGGTCCCCTGATGGATGCCAGGTCCCCCGATGGATGCCGGCTCCTCTCTATTACACATCGGCATTCCTCAGCACTTGTTGCTGATCTGGATTTCTTTTCCCTCCATTGTAGCCGGCAAAGGGGAGGAGGGGTCAGCAGTGAGGGGGTTAATGTTAGTCAGCAGATCCTCCGATGGTGTCATATTACCCCCACCCCGATCTCCTCTTCCCGGGATCGCACCATTTCCTTTGCGCCAAAATTACTACACTGGGCGCCACAACTCTGCAGGACATCGCCCCTCCTATACGATCTATAGGTGTATGGTCTCCATGGAGCACTGATATCGTACATCTCTCTCTACAGACATGGAGATCCATGGATGTCTCACCCTCAAAGATCTGGCCACTTCCAGGAGGAGCAAAGGGGAGCAAGACAGGGAGGACCGCACTGCACACAAGGTAATCACCATCTATATATATATACCTATATACTCAGCTTTATATACCCATGTCAGCAAAATTCGACGGCATCATGTTAGATCTGATAGTGGGATGATAATAAGTGTGCTTCATAAAAGTTTACTATACAGATGTTTTATTTAAATAGATAGAGTTGTTGTGTATATTTGTGTGTGTGAATGAATAATCTATATATATATATATATAGTGTGTATGTATTGTATGTGTACTGTCTATCCTCAAGTTGTAAGGTGCTGCGGAAACTGTTGGTGCTATATAAATCTTGAATTTAAAAAAATGTGTGTATGTATAGCAGATATATATATATATATATATATATATATATATATATATATATATCTATATATATCTATATCTATCCAGAGCACAGTCCTGAACACAGCCAGCCAATCAGGTCATCTGTAGGAGGGAGTTTTGTCCATTCTGCTGGAAGATCTTTTGCAGTTTTAGGCAACCAGCTGTTAGAGAATGGGTGCTATTTAACAAGGATCTTCACCCTTATGTTACACCCCCCCCTTTCTTTTTTCCAATCAACTTACCAGCAAATGTAATGTCGTTGTGCTGCTGCGCCCCGGCTCATCAGGAGGCTTTTTTTTTTTTTTTTTTTTTTTTTGCAGCCCCCTGATGATGTGCTGGGGCATATGTGTAGAAGATTGCCCTGCAGTCTTGTGGGGTGCAGGATGTTATGTTCCGGGAAGTAGGGGGGGCTGCATCATTCTCACCCAGGCGAGAAATATGGAAGTGTGACGCACATACAAAATGTGCAAGGATTATATCTTACAACCTAACAAAAAAATATATTTATGTATGTTATATTATAAGTTCTCACAAGCAGGACCCTCCTTACACTCTTGTCTTGGATTTTATTGTAACTGTACCACTGTCTCCATTTGACTTTTAGTTATACATATTTTATAGCACCAATAAAAAACATAACTATCTATCTATCTATAGATAGATAGATATATCATGTGTGTGTTTTAACCTCCCTGGCGGTATGATTATGTCAGATTTTTGCGTTTCAAAGCGGTACAATTATTTTGCATAGAAATTTGGCGTTTTATATTGTAGGTCTGTAATTCTTAGTAATAACACACTTAAATCTGTCCAAACAAGAGTCTAGTAGATATCCCGGGTATGATAAAGTTTGAAACACAAAATCATAAATTATAATATAATACATAAATATAAATAATTATAAAAAATAATAATAATAAAACTAATTTCCCCACGATTCACTATCACTCAGTTCTTCAAGTGATTCTAATTTATTATCGCTGTTTTCTAGCTGGTCTAAAACCACTTTTGATGTAAAGGGACAGTTTTGGTTGCTATGGACAATCTCAAGTTTCCAGGTAGAAAGAACAGTTTTTATAATATAAAACTGCATGCAGGGCATTGGACAAAGCACTGGGGACAAAAGGGATGTGAAATAATTTCATACAGTTATGTAATCTGTAAGATTACAGTGTACTGTATGTATTATGATTTTTCACTTTTTTGAATTTGCCGCCGGGCTCCGCCCCCGTGCATTGCAACACTTGCTGGGAACGGAGCCTGGCACACAGAGGACAGAGCCCACGGGCACAGCGGGGGACATCGCAGGATCCCGGGGACAAGGTAAGTATATCGCACCAGGATCCTGCAATGCAATCCCGGGTGTGGCTCGGGGTTACCACTAATGGCGCTGAAATTTAACCCAGAGCCACACTCGGGAAAACCGCCAGGGAGGTTAAATAACGAGACTGATTAAATAACTCACCTTTTTATATGCATTACAAATTTAATTTACAAAAAACTACTCCCTCGGTCTCATTGACTGTGTGCTCTTCAGTGGCTCTCATCCTACCTATCCCAACGCACCTTCAGTGTCACTTACAATTCTACTTCCTCCACTCCTCTTCCCTTCTCTGTCGGGGTCCCCCAAGGTTCTGTTCTCGGACCTCTTTTATTTTCAATCTTCACCTCTTCCCTGGGTCAGCTGATAGCCTCTCACGACTTTCAATATCATTACTACATTGATGACACCCAAATCTATCTCTCCACCCCTCAACTCACCCCATCAGTCTCCTCAGACATCACTAACCTACTAACAGACATATCTGTATGGATGTCACACCACTTCCTCAAACTCAACTTGTCCAAAACCGAGCTTATAATATTTCCTCCCCACGTGCCTCTTCCCCGGACTTCTCTGTCAAGAGAAATGGCAAAACCATCCACCCGTCCCCACATGTCAGGGTACTAGGTGTTATCCTAGATTCTGAACTCTCCTTTCAGCCCCACATCCAATCACTTTCCAAAGCTTGCCGCCTCAACCTCCGCAACATCTCTAAACTACGTCCCTTTCTAACCAATGAAACCACTAAGCTCCTGATTCACTCCCTGGTTATCTCTCACCTTGACTACTGCAACTCACTCCTCATTGGCTTACCTTTAAATAGACGATCCCCCTTCAGTCCATCATGAATGCTGCTGCCAGACTCATCCACCTTACAAACTGCTCAGTGTCTGCTACCCCTCTCTGCCAATCCCTCCATTGGCTACCACTCACCCAACGAATTAAATTCAAAATACTAACAATAAGTTACAAAGCCATCCACAACTCTGCCCCCAGCTACATCACTAGCCTAGTCTAAAAATACCAACCTAATCGCCATCTCCGTTCCTCCCAGGACCTCCTGCTCTCTAGCTCCCTCATCACCTCCTCCCATATCCGCCTCCAGGACTTCTCTTGAGCCTCTCTCATCATCTGGAATTCCCTACCCCAATCTGTCAGACCGTCTCCAAACTTATCCACTTTTAGGCGATCCCTGAAAACTTTCCTCTTCAGAGAAGCCTATCCTGCCTCCATCTACCAACTGCACTATTTTCTCCGTTAGCTCATCCCCCACAGCTATTTTCCTTTTGCATAACTTGACCCTCCCTCCTAGATTGTAAGCTCTAACGAGCAGGGCCCTCTGATTCCTCCTGTATTGAATTGTATTGTACTTGTACTGTCTGCCCTAATGTTGTAAAGCGCTGCGCAAATTGTTAGCGCTATATACATCCTGTATAATAATAATTTAATGCTTGTCCCCTTCAATGTATTCCCAATTTGCACTAATACATTGCTGCAGTCTTGTTTTCCCCTGGTTGAAGGCATGGAGACAATCAATTTCTGTCAGCTGTTTCAACACATCCACCGTTTTTCTTGTTTACAGCATCAACTGACTCAAAACGTGTCCCTTTAAGCCAGGGGTAGCCAACCTGGGGCCCTCCAGCTGTTGCAGAATTACAAGTCCCATCATGCCTCTGGGAGTAATTGTAACTGCCAGCCTTGCAATGCCTTATGGGAAATGTAGTTCCACAACAGCTGGAGGGCTACTTCCCCGGATTTAAGCACCGATTTAACTTTTGGGCATTCATGCTCGCATCCGTCGCTGAATCTTTTGTGCCACTCAAACACATGCGCACGAGAAGGGCCGTCATATTCCTAAGCTGTAGTAAGCGTTTGAATACATTCTGTTGGTGTTTTGTGCAATTTTACAAGAAATTTCAAATGGACATGTTGTTCAACTTTGAAACTTAGCATTTTTTCGGCACACTACAGAAAACGCAACCAAACTAAATGGAGACTCATAATCAACTGAACGTCATAGAGTGTTGCTGCTTGTCATGCAGGTTCATACACGTTCAAGGTCATCATGCATGCAGTTATACCCAGTTCTGACTGCTTTGTTCACTAGGTGGGATCACAGTATATCATTTTGGACAAAATGATGAAAACACCAGGTAAAGGAATGAAATCATTACCTAATATGGTGTTGGACCCCCTTTAGCATCCAGGGCGGCCTAAATTCTCCTGGGAATTGACAAATGTAAGTCTTGGATGGTGGATAATGAAATCTCATACCATTCTTCATGCAAAAATGATTCCTGTTCTCGCAGAAATGCCAGAGGCGAAACGCAAACCCGAACCTTGTTCTCCAAAATCGACTTTAGTGGCTCTACGAGATTGAGGTCCGGCAACTGTGAGAGTATAACAAAAAAGAAAAGTGTGTGTGTGTACTGTATATATAATTTTTCTTTTTTTTTTTCTACTATATTTAAAAAAAAAAAGCTATACAGTATATATAATGCATGAAAGCTGTGTGTTTGGTGGAGGAGGGGGGGGTGAAGGTTCCCTTTAAGCTGCTTGTACACGGCATGAAAATATGCCGCATGACATGTTTTTTGACATCTTCATGTAGCATTATTACAACGTATGGAGGATTACAGCTGCTACAAGGCCTACTCAGTAAAAAAAAAAAACTTTTGCAGAAAATGTCAGCGGCTGGTGAGGAGCTCAGAGGCGTAGCATCCCTGGATTGTAGGTGAGTATAGTTCTGCTTTACCAAATCTAGTAGTATGAGGACAAACCTAAATAATCCATTCAATTTGTAGCCAATTGCTCAGGCCCTTGCACTACACAGTTGTTGGCAGATCTAAAGGAGATTGTACAGTGTATGGTAGCAGTGTTTCAGTATTTGTCAGTTGTACCTGACCCAGTGCTTGGCTCATGTACAGCCACCCCGGTTCAGGTTGGATATGCAAGCATGTCTGGATAGCTTATTTATATCCCTGAAAATGATTGCTTTAGATATGTAAAATCTTGTAACCAGAGAAAAGAAATATCATTTTAAGCACCAAAAAAAGTTAGTCTAATTCTTTACTTTCCACTAGGAGTCTGCTTGCTCAGTGGGGGGATCTGTCCGCTGATAAGCTGGCGGATGACTGGCCCGCAGAGCGAATACAAACAGCCCCTTGTCCTCTATGGGCGGTCAGATGTAAATGTTCCAGCTGTCTGTTTATACCCACCTGCCATCTGATCTCGGCAGATGGAAAGGGACTGATCCCCATCCCCTGTTTTTATCGCAATGGATTGGATGTAAACAGACACAAGTCTGTTTACACCCGCCGCTAGAGGTGAATGGTGAGTCCGATCAGGTCCCCCTGAAAAAACGGCAGGCAGACCAACTGGACCGCTAGTGTGAAAGGGGCCTTAAAAGTATTTTTGTATTCCTGCCCATCTAAATGAGCTTTTTCTTGATTTCTAGGAGAATATGTATGACAGATTCCGAATAAGCCCAAGAATACCACTAAAAGGAGAGCCCATTGATCTGTCAAAACAAAAGGGTCTTACCCCAGAGAAATTTCCCATCACCCCTGTGAAAACGTTGGATAGACCTCTCACAGACCCATGGACACCCACCGCCAACCTAAAGATGCTTATCAGCGTTGCAAGCCCAGAAATCAGGGACCGGGAAAAGAAGAAGGAACTCTTCCGCCCAATAGAAAACGAGCCAGAGGACATCGAGCCCGATGCCCAACAGGTACTGCAGAAGACAACATTTTTGAGTTATTGCATTCATCTAGTATGTGCTGACAGCAAATAGAATGGCATGGCCCCAAAAAACACCATTCTGCTTAAAGGGGTGTTCCATTCTTGGGGAAGTACTCCTCCAGAAAAACAGTTTATATTTAGTATTCTTGAAAAAGTTGTTTGTTTATTTGTGCTGGTTTTAATATTAGTTTCAAATGAAAAAGTTTCTTGATCATTCTAAATATGACAATTGACTGTGATGCAATTTCATACAAGTGCTCTCAGAATATCTTTTTATGATACATTATTTGTGTTCTTATATGCTTTTTTTTTCTTGTCAGTTTGAGGCAGTGGATGACATTGATGAATTAGAGAAGAGACCAAGCAGGAAACAAAAGAGCTTGGGCCTTCTGTGTCAAAAATTTTTGGCTCGATATCCTAGCTACCCCCTTTCCACCAAGAAAACTACTATCTCTTTGGATGAAGCTGCTTCAAGCCTGGGTAAGATTATCCCCTTCTGTAAACATCATACAATCACCATTTTCATTATCATTCAACAATTAAAAAAATATATATACGGTATGTATATATATATAGGTTATGTTGGGAGTGTGATAAGGTGTGGCTTTTACATAAAAAAAATATTTCAGTTTGTCACTTCTTCTCATCCCCAGGAGTGGAGCGGAGACGGATCTATGACATAGTAAATGTCTTGGAGTCCCTGAACTTGGTGAGCCGTGTGGCAAAGAATCAATACTGCTGGCATGGACAGCACAGTCTAAATGACACCTTAAAAAACCTTCAGCGGGAGGGGGAAAGGCAGAATTATGGAGCACAAATTGCTGCCTTCCAGCACAAGGATTTCATGGCAGAGCCGAAGAAGCACTGTTCCCTATTAAACCAGGGTGCTCTTTCCTTACAGTTTTCCGAAGCAGACTGCCCATCTGGTGAGTGAATAATGGGTGACTGTCACTTATTTGCTGACCATGGGTGACTCATTTATTTGTTGCTGACAATGAACTAAAGGCTCGTACACACTATTGGAAAATCGGGCGATCATTTTTGTCCAAAAAATATTCGTAAGACTTTCATATAGTGCGTCCACTCTCGACAGCCAATTCCGAATTTTCTTACGAAAATTACTGAAGGGACAAACTCCAAAATTTTTCTTGTACGGGAACAGAAGGAAGAACTTTCATACAAGAAAAGGTCTGCGCATGATCAGAAACTAAACAAAAAAACCCTTTTGGTGTACGAGAATTTTTGTACAAATTTTCGTTCATCGGTTCCGATTTGCTGTGAAACAACAAGGAAAATCGGACGATCTTTCGCCCGCCTTTCTTATAGTGTGTTCCCCACTTAACTCTTCCACTTTTTGTCATTGTTTGGTAAACAACTGTAATAAACAAGAACACCACTACTGTTTTATGGATGTTCTAATAGTGTTCATACAGAGGCCTAGCCGTTTAACATCCCCAATGCATGGGGGACCCTTAATTTCCAAGAGTCTGATCTTGGTTTAACAGAGTTGATGGAAGATAAATTGGGCAGCCTCTGCCTGTTTTGTTCAAATACCAAAGTGTAATAATAATGGAGCAGATGGTTGGACGTACAGGTACTGATCACCTGCCCACAAGCTGCAATGTACCTTATGGGGCTCCCAACCTGCTGGTTGTAAATTATCTCAGTAATTGCTGGTTTGTTTCCTATATAATTGCTACTCCTTCTGTCTCATGCCAAGTTTGATTTCTTTAGTTTACTTTGTCATCACACTAGCTGTCACAATCCTTGGCAATTTAAACATAATGTGATGCAAATAAGCAGTGGTTGTCTTTTGAAAATGATCAGTAAATCTAGAGATGCAAGCGGTGGCAGAAGAGTACTTTAACGTCAATGACTGTTATCCTCGATGACCAATGGGAAGATTTAGATCCAAGCAGTTAAACTCTATTTGCATATAATTTCAGAATAGTATCTCTTCTCTACTCGTTTTGATATGTGTTGTTTTTTTTTTTTTGGTTTTTTTCCCACTGATAACCTATACTTGTTTTCTTCTTAATATTCAAGTTAAAAAAAAATTGAAATTATCATTTTAGGTTTCAAAATTGCTGTAGTTTATGGTCATTGGTCACTTGTAAAGTAAGTTTAGCTTGTTATAGAGGACCTGGTATACAAGTCTTTCCTGCAATCAGTATGTTCAGACTCCAGCACTCTATTGCGCCCTGGCCACTGCAGTTATTCAACCCTTCCAGGTGACAGAATACCTGCCAGAGTACCAGAATATGAACCGACAAGATGTACCTCACCATGTGGCTGGTTGAGAAGGTGTTCATGCAACAATAAGGCTCCATTCACACTTGTGAGACTTGTCATGATGTGATGTAAAAGTTGCATGCCAAATCGCAGCCCCTTCTTTTCAGTGGCACTCGTTCAAATTGGAGTGCCTTAAAGTTGCAGCGATGAAAAGTTGCCTGCACTACTTTGGTGCAACTTTTGATGTGGCTTTGGTCCAGAGAATGTAAAGCTTGATCCGGCTTTACATTCTCTGGACCAAAGTTGCACCAAAGTAGTGCAGGCAACTTTTCAAAATCACTGCAACTTTTAAGGCGCTCCAATTTGAACGAGTTGCACTGAAAATCGTGTGTCTTTTGAGACACGCTAATGTGAATGGAGCCTAAGGGGTTGATTTACTAAAACTGGAGAGAACAATATCTGGTGTAGCTGTGCATAGAAACCAATCAGCTTCCTTTTTTTTTTTTTTGTCAAAGCTTAATTGAACAATAGGAAAGACAAGAAACCCCCTAATGGGGTCGAAACGCATCAGAATTTTACTACATTTGTTCTAGCTGCCTTAGTTTTACTGTACTGTACACTGTTCTCGGTCATGGGCATTGTCTGTTTTTTACCAGTTTTGTACTCCAGTTCATGTCTTGACTTTTAATGTCAGAATTTACTACTTTTACACTTTTTTGTACCAATAAAATTTTTTTTGATCTATTCATCTTGAATTGTATATTATTGGCTGCATTAAAGCCCCGTTAGGGGGTTTCTTGTCTTTCCTATGCATCTTGTGGGGTGCGCAGCCCTTCCGTTTGTATTTCTCTGAGTGTCCCCTCCTTCTACCGCTGAATTGAACAAAATTAAAGTTTTGAAGTTATAAATGCTCACTATACCCTGTACCACTTATAGCGCCGCTCAAGGTGCTCTGGTAGATCCAGTTTCTCACAGAAATATAAGGGTGCAGCCTGTTTTATGCTTAATACAGAAAGCAGGAAGTATAAGGGAATGAGAGATGCTGCACACAATTGGCTCCACAGGTGAAAAGAGAGATGAACGGTCTGAACCTTGAGGTCCCCCTGAGCCCCATCTCTGATGCATTTCGTCTTGCCCATTAGGGCTTAATCATAGAGATATCTCTATGTTTAAGCCCTGATGGGCGGGGCGAAATGCATCAGTGATGGGGCTTAGACCGTTCACATCTCTTCACCTGTTGATTGCTAGTGCTGTGCAGCGCCTCACTTCCCCTCAAGCTGAAGTTAGTAACTGCTACTATGCAGAGCTGCACCAGATTTTGCACTCTCCAGTTTTAGTAAATCAACCCCTAAGTGCGTAATACATTTTATCATCAAAGTGCTGGTGTTTTAGCACACGAGCAACTAAAAATGTATGCATGCCTGCTCTTCTTTTATAGGCTCTGCTTACTTTACAAATGACACTGGTGACAGTATAATTTTAAGATATACACAGAACTAATTTTGCACACTTCCATAAAGAGATTATATTCAATCTTTCAAGTACTGATGATTTTATTAATACATTTTTTTTAATCTAATTATTATTTTACCCTAGCATCCGCCAGCAGTCGCAAGGACAAATCTCTTAGGATTATGAGCCAGAAGTTTGTCATGCTGTTCCTTGTATCAACCACCAAGATTATCACTCTTGAGATAGCAGCCAAAATCCTCATCGAGGAGAGTCAAGACATTTCTGATCACAGCAAATTTAAAAGTAAGCAGTCCTTTACCATGAGAATGTTTGTATTCAGTAGTAGTGTGGGCTGCATGTATTCATTCTTTGTTTTCTCTCTGCAGCCAAGGTACGACGACTTTATGATATAGCTAATGTCCTAACCAGTCTTGGACTGATTAAGAAAGTCCATGTAACAGAAGAGCGTGGAAGAAAACCTGCATTCAAGTGGATTGGCCCTACTGATTTCAAGATGGAAGGTGGTAAGTTTTGTTTTCTATCTTGTCTGCCTCTTTGCTCATTACATAATTATGTAGAACAGCCAGTGAATACCCAGATTCATTGATGAAATTCTGTTTTATGTTTTGTAGACCAGAAGATGGAAGTCACAACTACTACTCCGTCCCCAGATTCTAAAAGAGAAGGCTGTATTGCTACAGCTGATAGCAGTAGGCAGAGGCTGCTACGTCATTCCTCATTTAACCACATTCAGGCTATTAATACTGTGAAAAGAAAGGTCTGCTCTGAGCCCAGTAGCCCTCACAAGTGTCAGAAAGGTAAATCGTCTTTTTGTGATATTGAGTTGAATCAAAAGCAGCAACTCTTGAGAGTTACAAAAATGCTGAAAGCGAAACCCTGTGAGGAGAATGGCTTATCACTTGGCCAGTTTGCAGAAACTTTTCCCTGTTGCAGAGCTTCCACCACTCATTATATTCAACTCCTTGGCCCAGTCCAATAGCGGGTCCCTACTGCTGACTTCTAGTTACTACAGGAGGTTGCCAAGAGGAACCAAGACAATTATCAGGGGAAATACTACCAAAATTGGAAGCCAGCAAACTGGCTGGACAGGCAAATCTAAAACCATTTTTTTCACAGGCTTTTTCCTAAACCCTAACAGGGTTGCTTTATTTGGATTTGTATACAGTGTGGGTAGTTAGATGGTGAGACCTAACCAGAAGACATGAACAAAAGGCCAGCCAAAAAACATGGGACTATGGTAGTCTATTACATTGATCTTAGTAAAGTACAGAAATTGATCTATTTCTTGAATCCTAATGCTATGTTTAAACAAATGTGTTTTTCTCACTTTAGTTTCTGTGGAGAACGTTGATACTTATTCTTCCAAGATGGCACATTTAGCAGCTATCTGTAGACAGCAGATTGAAGACGACTGCGGGTAAGTCAAACGTTATGAATTTCCTTTTTTAGGGCATGTAACGTTGGCTATAGACAGGAAGTCAGACTTTGGGTACAACCTGATTTACCCTGAGCATCTGTATCTTCTAGCAGGGTCCTAAACAAATTGTCAACCTGCAAAATTATTCATGATTTCATCTATGCACAGGGGAGAGGTAGGAGCACTGCAGATGCCTCTGAAGCCAGATTATTGGTAGAAATGCCAGTGTTTGACTTGGGTTTTCTGATATGACCATGCACTATTTCCACAATTAGCTGTGGGTGTCTCAGACATTAGATCTTTGCTTGAACCAGGTTAGAATGGCCAGGTCAGGAACTTCCTTTTAATGTGTATGGCACATCTAAGCACCCTATATTTTTAGCAGGCAGAACACACTAGCTTCCTGCTGCACGTACCCTCTACTGAGGATAGAATACATCTGCCTTCTGTGGTTGATTTTGTTACAAGAATCCATCCCTTTAACCCTATTGTTAGTGGTGCAGGGCCTAGGCCTTCCTATGTAGACCAACTGGTCTTTTCTTGTTTGAACTCATTCTTTTGTACCTACTGGGTGTTGCCCCTAGTTTTTTCGTTGCCCACATTAGTTTGTGGGGGGGGTCCCACCTTATCCGGCTTTAGGTGTTGGTCCTTCGGGTGGACTGCTTTGAACGACCCCGACCTATATCCAAAATCCTATGTCCCTCAATGGAGCCCAAAAAAGGGGATCTATTTTTATTCAGGATTTATATAGCGCCAACAATTTGCACAGCTCTTTAAAATATAAAGGGGGACAGTACAATTACAATACAGAAGGAATAGGAGGGCCCTGCTCATGGAGCTTACAATCTAAAGGCTTTAACATGGATGTAAACCCTCACATATACCCAGTGAAGTGAACAGCCTCAGATGATACACAGAGATGAAACAAATCTCCCTACACGTTTTTCGTGTGTGTGTATACTGTCTTCTGCTTTTATATACGGTTTAGAAAGCGCAGGTCCTGTTAGAATTCTCTCTTCCTGATTCACCTGTGGGTGTGGATTCTTGCCATACACTGAGACAGCTGATTGTAGGAAAGGTACACACCCCCTCTCCACATAGGAAGAAACAATGCAGAGCTGTGCTGTGAATAGACCAGCTCTCTGCTAATCTATAGCACCCACCCTGACACAAAATTCAGCCTGGTTTTATCAGTTGTTGGAGAACTTGTCAGAAGTTATCATGCTGATAACAGAGCAGGAGACATAGTGCTTTAAGGAGAGATAAGAAAACCCTGCAGATATATGTGCCAGCTCAAATTTCATGAATCAGTTCTCCTTCTTCCTTTATAACTCTCATAAGCAGCCTATTTACGTAAAAGTAACATGTTTAGTTTACTAATTCCTTAACATGACCTGTAAAAGCTTTGCCCTTTTAATGTCAAAGCACATGTTACCTTTGGGGTGTGTTTCCACTTTTACAGGCAAATTTGACTATGTTTGTGTTCCCATTCGCATACCATACAAAAAATTATTGAAGCGTGTGTAATTTCTGTTCGTTTGTTTCCCATACTGTGCAAGAAGCCCAGCTTCTAAGTCTTTAACTCTTTGTTAGGACAGATAGGGTTCAAATCTAGTTTTTTTCAACTGGTGGTTAAGCTCTGCCTGCCCAATACAGACAGGGTTATTTATGGCAAACGTAGATGCCCACCCTCCTATACAAAGAGAACTAGTAGGATTTTTTTAGTGCTGGAATTTCCAAAACAGATTTAAAGATATATTTTTTTTTTTTTTTTTTTCTCAGTCATGCTATGTAAAATAGAGCATGTAACAAATATAAAGTAGGTGTTATCTCAGGTTGGCTGCCAACATGGTGCCATATACAATGGTCGGGAGGTTTATTTATCTTTTGAAGTTACATTATTTTGTGTTTCCTTTTTATAATTTTTTTTCCATGTCTTTTAGGACTCAGAGGGTTACTACAGATAAACTGTCCAATGGGAACCTTGGCCCGGTGCCATTTTCGGTTGTTGTGCCTGTATCTGTGAATTCTGAGTACAGTGTCAGGCACCATGTTGACCAGGAGAGCTCCATTGCTCCGAATGATATGAGTGCGCTAAAGTTTATAGCTCCCTCTAACCTGGATCAGAGTTGTCATGGATTTCTACCTAATCAGCCATACATGTATGTTCCATCTACATCTGTCTTAATGCTCTGTGGCAATCATCCTGGAGGGAAAGGTTTGGATACACATCACAGAGAAGGTAGTACGCCTCCAGTTCTAGATCTGGGGAACATGTCTGAAAGCAACCAACCAGCCATAAGACAAAGGACCGACAGTAGCGATGAGGCCCCTCTTTCTTTGGTCAAACCAAAGGTAGGTATAACCACAGTTCTGTGACTTTTCTGTTATGCTAAGCTAATGTGTTTTGTGCACTTCTTTCATATAACCAGTATTTAGTATTAATGCCAAATATCAATGTGTTTATTTTTTCTTAGAGCATTTGGGCACCTCAAACTCCTTTTAATGAGACCAGTATTCAGCATAAATCACCAGATCGTATTGGAGAGGAAAAGCATATAGACTCCACTCATACTGTACAGAATGCATTTGAGCCAAATGGCATTCAACATGTCTTAAATACAAAAGACGAGACTCTGCAAGCTGCACCACCACAGTATCTGTATTTTCCTTCGACACCTGGTAAGTTCAAGCTCCAACTTGTATTTTTGTAACTCCTATAAAAATATTTTGTAGTATTAAAAGGAATTTAGAAGTTTACAACTTTCTTTTACTCTGATGGTAGGATTTTGCCCTTTTGATTCTGAACAGGGAATGCTCCTCCAGAGAACAGTGAGATACCACACCAGCACAAATTTTTCAGTGTGTGTTCTTAAGCCTCGTATACACGATCTGATTTTCTGACGGAAAATGTATGATGACAGGCTGTTGGCAGAAAATCCGACCGTGTGTATGCTCCATCAGACAATTATTGTCGGATTTTCCGCAGACAAATGTTGGATAGCAGGTTTTCAAAATTTTCCGCGAACAAATGTCTGTTGTCGGATTTTCCGAGCATGTGTACACAAGTCCGTCAGACAAAAGTCCAAAGTACAAACAGGCATGGAGACAAGGATGAGCTGGAAGCGGTCGGTCTTGTAAACTAACGCTCATAATGGAGAATTAACATTCGTGACGTGTCAAATTATGAAATCTCCAAATGCAGCGCACAATTCTCTTCTTAAATGGGATAATAATGAAGCTGCTTTGCTAGTGATACTAATGGAGTTATTGCAAGTGAATTTTCAATGGCTTTTTCTTTTTTTTCTCTTTTTTTTTTTTCTAGTGATATCAAGAATAATATTATGCTCCTTTTTTCTTTTCTTTTTTTTTTTTTTTTTTTTTTATTTGGGCAACACCATTATCCTGTAGTTTTTAAGACCAAAGATACAACTATGTTGGTGTCCCTTGTTAATTTTACATTGTATTTTTTTAAAATGTAACTGCCTACTCCCAAACTGTCATTTGAAGTAAAACACATAGCCAAGTATTATTCTCCACAATTTTTTTTTATTGTGCATTAAAAAAAGAAAACAAATAAAATTAGACATGCTATCTGCCAATAGAACTTAACCAAAAAGTGCATTCTATGCATCCAAAAATATAGAAAATATATCAAATCATTATTCAACCAAAAAAATAATGTCAAAGTAATAACTCCAAGGTCAATAATAGGGGTGCAATGAATCAAAAAACTCACGGTTCAGATCGTAGCTCGAATCAGAGAAACACAAGACAAATAAACATAACCCCCACTGTAATGTCCACAATCTCCCCCACTGTAATGTCCACAATCTCCCCCACTGTAATAGCTCGCCGCCCCTGGGTGTACCAAGATGGCTGCCGCTCCAGAGCTAGGCCGAAGCCGCGGCCTTTCCTAAAACCAAGGCAGTGGATCGCGGGTGTGCCGATCCGAACAGGGTAAACCGTTCGGATCACGGATCGGTGACGATCCGTTGCACCCCTAGTCAATAATAAATAACACAATATCTCCTCCGATTCCACAACATGTCTGGTTGACGAACGGCCCTTCAGAAACGAAAATATAGTGCGAAAAATGCAAAAATATAGTGCAAAAAACGTGAAAAAAAAGAAAAGCATGAATCAACACTCCCCAAACTTCTACTAACACGAAATTAGCAGAAGGAGCCCAAAGGGTGGCGCTAAAGAGCTGAAAAACCATGTAGTACGTTTGTGATTGTTAGCCAACAATTGTGTGTATGTAAGACAAGTTTGGGCCAACGCCCTTCGCACAAAAGTCCACGGTTTTGTTGGTGGAAAATCCGATGTACACGGTTAAAGTCTTACTCCTGTTCAATTCCATTGCATGAGTAACTTTAACAAGGTATTAATAAATTGGGGGGGGGGGGGGGGGGTTCATGCAGGATGCCACAACATTGATTCTACCTAATTTATCTCTAGTTGTGCATTGTGTTTGCATATACTGGTATTAAATATTTCACTTTTTTTCCCCCCTTTTTAGGATTAAATGGGTTTAATTTCTTTCTTCCTGCAAGTCAAGCTACAGGAGCAATGGGCCTTTCTCAGAATAATCTACCGCAGGTTAATGTTCCCTATGTAATGGTGCCATCAACAGCTCTTGCTGCATTGCCATTCCTCTGCTCTTCTGCAGTTGGCAACCAAATCTCTGCTGTCTCCAGTGGGTCTGCTATTAATCCTGGCAGCATGAATTACAGTCTACCTGGCATGCCTTCTTCACATATCATGTTTGGTGCTTCACCCGTAGTATCTCCTCCACAATGTGAAACTTCCCTGGAACCAGCACCAGCTCTTCCCCCAGTGTGTGTGAGTCCAGTGCCTGAAAAACTTGCCAGTTCTACAGCCGCAGACTCACCTGTGTGTGTGGTCCAACCTGTTTCTATCAAACCAAACCAGGTAAGGAACCCTTTGTTCGATTATAGAAGAAAATTATCCACGCTTGAAACTATATTGGCAAATAAAGATGGTGACTACCCCTGTTGAATTGAATAAAAGGTGAATGCTGTGGAAATGTCATGCTTGTCCTTGTATTGTCTAGTGAGTCACTACTCCTAAAACAAACATGCATACCAGCTGTACAGCTGCAGACTTCTGGGTATGTGCGGTCCAACCTGTTTCTCTCAAACCAGCGTGTTCTGGGTTAGTGACTCATTAATTGGTGAAGAAGGTAAAACTGATAGACAAGGAGCATGCACCTTCAAACCCAATAGCTTCTATATTTCTATTCTCTTTTAAAGGACATTCTAGTCCATGGTGTATATGGTTAGGACCTGCATTTTATTTATTAGCCACTCTTATATGAAAGCAAATGTAAAAGGCTGTCTCTATCAATGAAAAGTTTGTGAATAAAGCTGGCCATAGACAAAGCGATTTATTTTCTTCTATGCAACCACGGTCAGTGTTGATGGGGGAATCCCCTTGTGCAAAGTTCTATAACATCCGCTAGCAATAATTGCATGTAAAATATGACAGGCTGGTTGATCGATTGATCAACTTTGGTACATTCAGCCTGCCACTACATGGTCTGAATCTCAGGCTCGTCTACGGCCAGCTTTAGTTGTGTTAATATTGTTTAAACTGTAGGTCTTTTCAGTTGTATTAACTTTTTTTTTTTTTTTCTTCTTGCAAATCAGTCTCCATTAACTCCAAAGAGTATACGTCCAGTTCATAAAGACACGTTCTTCAAGACGCCTGGAAGTTTAGGAGTTTCTCCAGCTCTTCAGAAGAATGAGAGGTCCCTAGCCAGGAACTCAAGCTCTGCCCAGAGGAGATTAGACATCTGCAGTAGCTCAGATGATTGAATTGATGTCCTCAGACTTTTTCTCTAGAACCGTGTGGCCTTTGGAACACCCTCTGCATTCCATATTTGTATAGGTGCCAGAAAATCTCTTCCTTTTTTACCTAGGAATTAGGTAGAACTTCACTTATTATCCTACTTGTGTATGATAATCAGTGTAAAATTTTGGTGGGTTTTGAGATGCCTGGAAAACCCAGCCAGCACTTAACCAACACTGATTTGACCAGTTGTCTTAATTACTGGATGTCAACAAGTACTTGTGTAAGGGTCACTGAGTTTACATGTTCAAATTGCTGTCTTATTCAAATAGTGTGAATGGGAGCATATGTTCAAAAGCTGTAAATTCCACCTGTCTCCATAGTAACACACTAACTGTTAAATGGTTTGGGTGAGATACTGTTACTAGTCCCAGATGCTCTTAAGAGCAGTTGTTTTGCTACTTGAAAATGAATAGATTGTCGCTTATTTGTTATATGAGAAAACTTCAGTATCTGAAGTTAAAGGAAAAACTACACAATTGTATTTTCACACCAAATAAAATGTGATATATATTTTTATTTTTAATCCTGGATGTATTGGTGTACAGCCTTACAGAGCATACATAACACTTCTGTATTGTAACACTTCTATAGTGCCGTGTTCACATGGTAACTTTGTTATTGGATATATTTAATTTGTTTAAATTGTGGATTTTAGGGGTTCAGTAATGATAAATATTTATAATCAGTTAGTGTACTTGTCACAAGAGCAGGATGGATCAAATATCCTCTATCATTATTTAACGTATGTCCAAAGCTTAAGGTCTCCATGGCCCAGAGTCCTTTCATGTGTTCACGTTTAAATGGGCACAATGAACAGAATATACTATGTTTCATAGCTATTAACACTACAGTAGTAGTTATGACCTTTTGTGATTGACTTGAATAGTATTTCTAACAATGTGTGTTTTTTTTTTTTTTTTTTTTTTTTTTCTTCTATGTTCATTTTAGATATTGCTCATTATTCCATTTTTGAAGGAATTCTTAATGCTGAAAATCTTTTGATGTGCCTGTATTTCCCAGTTTTACTGTGGTCACTGTTTTTGTAGCGGTAATACTGTTTTTGTGATAAGCCGATGCTTATTTGCACTGACTGAGTTGCATATTCCTAATGTGACAGGTTATATGATTTACCATTTATTTTATCTGTTAAATGTAAATGGGCTATCTAAATACTTGAATGTGTTTTTTACCATGTTTACACAAATCACATGGTGCTATTTTTCCATATTCAGCGCTGCTTAGTGTAATATATTATTGCACTGCTAGTTTTTATGTATTTCTGCTGCTTGTAACCTTCTTATCATTTTAGGTCGTCTTATATGTGCTTTCTAGCTATGTTTGTCATAGCTCTAAACAAATGCATTTGAATGTACATGGTGTATTATAATGTTAAAAGACCAATAAAACACTTGGTACTAAATTATTTGTTTGTTATTGTGTGAACATTATAATTGGGGTTCTGTGGAAACTAAGGAAGGCATGTTTCTCGAACAACTGAATTATGTTGAAATAGATTTTATGATCGCTTACGCATTCTGCATATTTGTACGTTATCTTACTTGTTTTCTACAAGTTTTTGGAAAATGTGTAAAGAAAATGAAACCGCATTTTTTTTTTTTACACAAAGTTGTCAATTTATACAATATTTCTAACACATAGCATGTACATACCAAAAATTACACCCCAAAATACATTCTCCTACTCCTCCTGAGTATGACAATACCACATATGGGAGAATTTTACACAGCCTGGCCTCATAGGCCCAGCATGCAGGGAGCACCATCAGGTGTTCTAGGGGCATAAGTTTCAAATCTAATTTGACTACCTATTACACATTTGTGAGGCACTCTAGTGGCATGGATGAGCCATGGATGGGGACGGCTGAGTATGGATGGCATGAATGAGTATGGCTGAGTACAGCTGAGTATGGATGGGATGGGTGGGTACAGCTGAGTATGGCTGGGTATTGCTGAGTATGGATGGGATGGCTGAGCATGGATGGATGGATGAGTATTGCTGAGTATGGATGGATGGATGAGTATTGCTGATTAGGGATGGATGGATGACTGTTGCTGACTAGGGATGGATGGATGAGTATTGCTGATTAGGGATGGATGAGTATTGCTGATTAGGGATGGATGGATGAGTATTGCCGATTAGGGTTGGATGGCTGAGCATGGATGAGTATTGCTGATTAGGGATGGATGGAAGAGGCTGCAATGGGCACAAATCAGCGCTGTGGGCACTACAGATCCAGCCCACAGCGCTGCTGCACCCAATCACTACCCTCTCCCCGATCGATACAGAGGGAGGAGAGAGGAACCGGACATGACGCCAGTTTGTTTACAAGTGATCATTCCGTCAGCGGCCATTTACCGTGATCCGTGATGCACAGACATTCCCAGGAGCGCGATTATGGCAGGACGTCAATGTACGCCCTCCCAGAGTTATCGAGCCGCACTGTAGCCGTTATTCGGGTATGTTGTGGTCGTTAAGTGGTTTTAAAGCCCTCTTGCTGCTAAAATGTGTGTTTTCTTCCTATAATCCTGTTATATTAAAGTATATGCCCTAGTGCATGTTATTTATTAAAAAAATGCTGCTAATTTCAGAGTGCCCCTCGGCGCTCACATGACCACCTGCCGCTATTAGCCAGGAGGAGGGAAGAAGAGCTGTGGGCGGAGCTCTGATATTAGGTGTGAAGCAGCATTTTTTTTTATATATAAATAACATATACTGGGGCACATATTTTAATATAACACAGGGGATTATAGGGAGAAAATTATATTTTTTGCAGCAGAAGGGAAGGAGCGGGTGCCGACAGGCAGGGAGGGGTGGGAGAGGAGAGACAGCGGATGACAGAGGCACATAAACTGACCATGGTGTCAGGGCTCAGCAGCCATGATAAACCGTGGTCAGTTTACAGGAGAGAAGGCAGGATCAGCCAAGTATTTCAGGTAATACAAATGGCCAAAATACACAGCACAAGCACTGTGCTGTATAACGTGCTTTAAGGTAACAGCATTCTTTTTTTTGGGTAACAAACACTTTAATAGAGGTTGCAATGATGTCTTTCACGAAGCATCATGCTCCTAGTACATTACTGGCCCAATACAACTACTGGGGATCACATGAGTCAGACCTATTTTTCAGGCTACAACCTTCATAGTTTAGATTATGTGTCTGAAATAAGAATGCACTTGATTTTAATATGATGTCATCCAGTATAAACCCAATAATACTTTAAATTGTAAAAAAATGTAAAAAAAAAATCCCCTGGTAAAGGTGAAATGAAAGTACAGAGCTCTGCCCGGCTGAGAAACTGTACTAAACTAAGGCTCCATTCACACTTGTGCAATGTTGAAATGCAACTTTGCATGGGTGTGACTTTGGCTTTGACCAACGATAATGGACAAGTGCGACTTTCATGTGACTTTTGAGGGTTTACATTGGAGTCTATGGCACTCAAGTCCCATGAAAGTCAGACCAAAGGAGTGCAGGAACCTTTTTAAAGTCGCACATATTTGAACGGTTGTCATTGAAAAACACAGGGTGCAACTTTGGTGTCCAAAGTCGCATGACAAGATTGAATGAAGCCTAAGTCCTGACAGGAAAAACATGGATCGACTTGTGTGTGGCTTCCCGTCACTGCTGTGGAAAAGAGTAGGGAAGTATAGGTAGTATGCAGTTTAGTGTTTATGTAAATCTATTGCTATACTATGCATGGGCAAATCAGAGGTTTGACTACACACAAAATGCAACACCCTGCCCTGCCACCTACTACAGTCTCTTGGTGCTACTGGAACCTTATCATCAATGATTGTAAAACACATATACAGTACAGCAATTTCTCAAAATTACCTTGATCCTGTTAGAAAAAGGACCAAAAAAAACCTGTAGTAGAAAGGTAACGACATTTGGTACTTACAAGAAAGGTGTATCTTTTATTTATCTTATTACCACAAATTGTATGTTGTGCAGTTTACCAGTAGTATGAATCTAAGTATACAGTTTATTGTCCTGGTGCCCTTCCTGCTTCTCTTTGGCTCTACTGTTTGGCCTTCAAGGGCTCCCTGGAGACAATGGTCTGTTTTGGTACTAAAGCTGGCCATAGATGGATTGCTTTTTGATCAGCTGATCAAAAAAAAACAAACAAATTCCCACATTTGAGTTGGGAAGAGGAATCCTCCCCACTGTTCTTTTGTATTCTGATGGCGGGGACTCCGCTGTTAGGATACACTGATCAGCTGCATCGCTGATTGAAGGAAAAGTTTCCCGTTCGAGAGAAGCCGATCATTAGATCAACTTTCTCTTGAGCGGGAACAGCCATATATGGATTGAAATTCATCTGGTCCTTGCCAGCTTTACTCAGACTCATGAAAAAGTAGACTCTAGTATTTAATGGTTTGGTTTATTTTTTACACTATTACTTTTTTTTTCTGTGCTGTCCAACCTTTTTTGTTTTGTTTGATCTTTTATAATAGATTTTGCTAAAACATTTCAAATCTTGCACAAGTACATTTTTTAGGGGGCTATAGGGAGCACAAAGGTGGAATAGTTAACTTGTAAAGAGGCAGTAATAGCCGTGATCTCTAATAGTCTCCTGTAACATGTCTCCAACTACTTCTATAGCACAGTTCATCTCTGACCACCTCCTGTTGCATGTCTTTATTCTCAGCACTTTTGTGTAACCTTATTAAAATGATGTCCAGGCCTTTGGCGATGTCAGGATCCACACATGACAAGTTGACCACCACTGTTTTGTCTTGCATGTTTTTTCCTCCTACGCCACATGATGGCAGCATTGCTTTCTTTTATAGTTAGTGGTAAAGTACTGTAAACTGTCACATGACAATATTTATTTTTATTTTTATTTATTTCAGGTACTTATATAGCGCCGTCAATTTACGCAGCGCTTTACATATACATTATACATTCACATCAGTCCCTACCCTCAAGGAGCTTACAATCTAAGGTTCATACATACTAGGGACAATTTAGACAGGATCCAATTAACCTACCAGCATGTCTTTGGAGTGTGGGAGGAAACCCACGCAGGCACAGGGAGAACATGCTAACTCCAGGCAGGTAGTGTCGTGGTTGGGATAATATAAATATATAAATACCTAACTTAATTCATTACTGATATTAACTAGTAAAAGAACTGTACATGTGTTCTAGTTATTAACTAAAAGGTCCTGTATATAAGAAAGATAAAGGGAGGTAATCCAGTCTCTTTTTGTATTTAGATTTACTTTTTTTAATGTTGCAAATATAATTCAAAATGTACACAGAAAATACATTATCATTATATTTGAATGTACTTAGATTAATATAACATTGGATTTAACTAACAAAAATAAATGTAGGTTCAGTTCTACTGACATACAGTGGATATAAAAAGTCTACATACCCCTGTAAAAATGCCAGGTTTATGAAATTTTATAAAAATCAGACCAAAATAAATCAATTCAGATTTTTTTTCCACTTTTAATGTGCCTGTATAATTCAATTAAAAAACAAACTGAAATTGTTTAGAGGGGAAAAGAAAAAAAAATAATAATGTGGCTGCATAAGTGTACACACCACTTGTATTAAGAATGTGGCTGTGTTCAAAATAAACCAATCACATGAAGTGTCAGTTCACACTTATGCGAATTCTATGAGGATCAGATGCAACACACAATTTCATTGTCGCATGTCAGTCCTGACTTCTGGGGCGATTTCAGAGACATCTGTGCAGGTTTCTGCACAGATATCTATTGAAATCGCACCCTGAATTCGCCAAAAGTAGTACAGAAACTACTTTTGGGAATCGGTGTGGGGCCCCCCCGATTCGGACGGTGCCATAGCCGCCAATTTGGCATGTCAAATCGCTGCGATTCTGCTCATGATCCAAAATCGCCAGATGGGGTCTTACTCAGTTGCCTCTTACACCAAAAGCCATGGTGCGCAAACAGCTTACAAAGTGATCTTATTGTTGGAAGGTATCAGTCAGGAGAAGGGTTTAACAGGATTTCCAAGCCATTAGATATACCGTGAAACACAGTGAAGACGGTCATCTAAAACTGATAAAAATATGGCAGAACTGTGAGAATACCAAGAACTGGACATTTCCTCCAAACTTGATGAAAAAAGAAGAAAACTGGTCAGGGAGGCTGCCAGAAAGCCTTTAGCAATGTTGAAGGATCTACTTTAAGTAACAATGTGCCCATGCAATAAAAACTTAAGTAACAAGTCAGCACACTTCTGTGTATCACCCATAGATGAACAAACAATATGATATATCAATTCATTTTGTGCAGCAACAAACAGTAGACGTAAATAAATTATATATGAGTGTCCTTAATCAAAAGTCCAATTTCTATCTTCCAAAATCCTCTGTTACAAATAAAGGGGTTGATTTACTAAAACTGTAGAGCACCAAATTTGGTGCAGCTCTGCATAGGTTTCCAGGTTCCAGGTTTTTTTAGTCAAAGCTGACTTGAACAAGCTGAAGATAGAAGCTGATTGGCTACCATGCACAGCTGCACCAGATTTTGCACTCTCCAGTTTTAGTAAATAAATCCCAAAGGGACATAAAAGTTCATTCTTTATAGACTTATGCACTTTTACAAATCTTCTGTTTGTGACCAGGTGAGTACCTCCTCCAAAACGAACACACACGTATATGTGATTCTGCTCACCTTGGATTTGACCTCCAAATCAAGACAGCACCATATATATATATAAATTAGCCAACACTCCACACTTCTGTCTTCAATGGTGACAGGGATTGACGTTCCAACTCTTTCACGTCCGCTCCATTTAAATAATAAAAGGTTCTCAAAACAATAAAGCCACATTAAGGCTCGGTTCACACTGGGGCGACTTGGGATCCGACTTGTACGCCCTCAAGTCGCCCCAAGTCGCCCCAGAAATAGTTTTGATGGGAGTTAACGCTAGTGTCTTAATAGACACTACTGAAGTCGCTCCGACTTCAGAGCGTACTCCCTGTATTACTTTGATCCGACTTGGTAGGCGACCTGTACCATAGAAATCAATGGAAGTCGCCTCCAAGTCGGATCTCTCTGTAAAGTCAAGCGACTTTGCAGGGAAAACCCCTCCCTCCCCCCCTCCCTCCCAGAGAGCTGATTGGCCACAGGCGAAGTCGCCTGTCATGGAGGCGACTTCAAGTCGCCTCATAATTTGCCGAAGTCGCGTCGGAGTTGCGTCGAAGTCGCGTCGAGGTCGCGTCGAAGCCGCCGTGCAAAGTCGCGCTAAAGTCGTGTTGCCCATGTGTGAACCGACCCTTAGTGCTCTCCATATAATCTTTTATTCCTCAAGTAACAAATACACATACTAACAAAAAAAAATTGTCATAGAATGCAATCCAGAAAGGATACATGCGCTTCCCTGGTAAATGGGACCAGTAAACAAAGACACCAGAAAAGAGAACCACCACTTCGCAATACACAATGCGAGATTATGTCAATCCATAGGCCCTGCCCTTATGTATTACGTCCCTGGGAGGTGTCTTCTTCACAGGGATTTCAGAGTTCTTTGAATTGCAGTGCTGGCTTACATTTTCCTATATGTCTGCCTGTTGGTTTTTCTATTGAAACATTGTTTGCACCTTTAGAGTGCCAGAGCACCATGCTGGGCAGGGATGGCCTTCTAGACAAAATGATGGTAGCTGGATAGCTGCTACTATTGTGTAGCACAGGTCATAAACTTGCATGAGGGGCTGCTTCCATGAACTTGGGAGCAGCCACAAAACCTACAGCTTTTTTAAGCTGACATTGAGATGCTGGGCATGGGGGTAATTTACTCAAAATTACCCTTCATGGGGTAATTTAGGGACATTAATTCTTCTGATCTGGCAGCTGCAGAAGAGACACCTGCCTTGGGAATGATGCTGCTGAAGACAGTGAGGTGGGTGTAGGTGAAGTGCTTGACCTTCTTTAGCATAGAACTATGACCCTCTTCTCATCACTGCCTCTTGCTGCTGCCTGCCTGATGACCCATCCCTCTATGGCCTTGGCACTATCTCCCTCATCCTCAATATCTGAAAGGAGGGATGCCTGTGCATGGCAAAAATCTTCCTGCTGCAAGTCAGTGATCAAATAATTTCACTGATTCCTCATTGCCAGTTTTCAGGGCTATGGTGGGATTAGCAGAGGAGGACCACGGAAATTGCACATTAGTAGCAGTTGCCGATAACTGGCTCCTGTGCCTGGGAGGAGAAAGAAGAGGAAGGCTTTGTCCGCCATGCAGCTGCCTCCGGCGCATGCTGTGGCTGTATAGCACAGCCATTCTGAGATAGAAAAGGCAAACATGTGCTGCCTCTAGATGGTGCAGTCCAACTACAGCTTTGTTTACCCCCTACTACCCCTGTGTGCAGGACCTCTGCCTCTTAATTTCGGCCTGCCTGACATTTTTTGTGAAGAGGATTGCCTAAACTTACAGGGCAACTCCAATTTTGTTGGAAAAAAAAAATAGCAAATAATTCAGTCCTTAAAAAAACACCAGTTGGGTTTCTGAACTGTTGTTCCACCGAAATAGTGAGACCGAAATTCTCACTAATCCCAATCACCACTGACCACCAAAAACATCATCAGAAGCCTCAGAGACAGCACTTCACCAAACGACATCATTCCCACAAAACTTCTGAAAGAATGTTCCGACATCCTCGCTCCCACTATAACACACCTCATAAATCAGTCATTCAAAGAAGGGACTGTCCCGATCGCCCTTAAGCAAGGCATCATCAAACCTCTTCTAAAGAAACCCAACCTCGACCCTGAAGACCCTAACTACCGCAGACCGATAACAAGTCTCAACACCATCTCCAAGGTCATGGAGAAATCAGTCGTACAACAGCTCCACCTGGACACACACAATCTCTTGGACCCCCTGCAATCAGGCTTCCGCCCAGGCCACGGCACAGAAACGGCACTCCTCAAAGTATGGGATGACGCCAGTCTCCTGGTACTGCTGGACCTCAGTGCAGTGTTTGATACAGTGGACCACAACAACCTACTCATCCACCTCACAGAAGTAGCGGGAGTCACAGATTCAGAGCTACAATGGTTCGCATTGTTCCTGGAAAATCGCTCTCAGACAGTGAAACTAGGAGCCTTCACCTCTGAAACCCGGGCATTATCGTATGGAGTCCCTCAAGGGTCACCTTTATCACCAGTCCTCTTCAACATCTATATCCGTCCGCTCCTCAAAATCATCAGAAATTCGGACTTCCGCTACCACTCGTACGCTGACGACACGCAACTCTACTTTCGGATCACCGGGCAAAAAGACCACTATCAACAACTAGAAAAATGCCTCACATTGATAGACAACTGGATGACCACTAGCTACCTCAAACTCAATGGATCCAAAACAGATCTTCTCCTACTACATGCAAACCAAAACTCAAAAAACAAGAACCCTTGGACTCCACCCACCGTCTTTGGACAGACCAAAGTCTTGGAGTCATTTTTGACTCAGAAATGTCAATGGATGCACAAATTGGATCAGTAGTCAGCGGATCTCACCACCTTCTTCGCCTGCTATGCAGACTCATCCCCTTCATTCCTAAAGAGAACAAAGCAGCAGTATTTGGAACCATCTTTAATCCTGACTCAGTGGCGCCCCTTTCTCCTTGTTTTCTTCTCTCAGCACATTGGATCCGGCTTCCGGTCCTTCTGGTGGCAGCCCTGATAGACTCATTGCATATATGTATATATATTTGTCTATATACATATATCTTGCCTTTGGACTATGAGGAACAGTTGTTTGAGGTACTTATGTATTGCGCCTTTTTTACTTGTTTAAATCCCGACTCGACTACGCAAAATCCCTCTATGCCGGACTACCTAAATACCAGATTGCATGCCTACAACTCATCCAAAACACTGCAGCAAGACTGATAACAGGAAAAAAACCTTGGTAACCCATTTCCCCATCCCTGAGGAGCCTACATTGGCTAACCATAAAGGATTGAATCACATTCAAGACCTTCTGCCACACCCACAAATGCCTACATGGAAACATGCCTCAATACCTATGCGAGAAAATAAAACGCTACATACCTAATCGCAATCTTCGATCAACCCACCAAAACCTACTCCACGTTCCCAAATCCCGCTACAAATCAAAGAGAGAACGAAGATTCGCAGTCCAAGGACCACGGCTATGGAACACTCTACCGACCAACATCCGTATGGAAGAAAACCATCAGGCCTTCAGGAAGAAACTCAAGACCTACCTCTTCTAGCAAGCTGGACCCACAGGATGGAACAAGCGCCTTGAGGCGATTCAGTTCGCATTTGCAGCGCTATACAAGTCATTCATTCATTCTTTCATTCATTCCACTGGACAATTTGTATGGTCAATCACTTTTTTGGCATAATTTTTTTAAAGAGTAATCCTGTATTTAACACAGGATTCGACAAACCTGGGCAGATTCACCCATCTTTAACTGATGCTCAGATGTGTTTGGGATATTATTGTAAAGGAATAACATTGATACAGAGATGCACAAAAGCAGCACACAGGTGCGTGAGTTTACACAAGCATGATGTATATACAGCCACATTCATTACTATGGGCTGCTGTATGCTGACGCTGTCTCTCCAGGCTGCAATTTACGTCAGATGCCTAAAAGCATCCCTGTGAATGTTGCCAAAAAGTGAATTTACCTTTTTTTTTCTCAGCAAGCTGTAATTATTTCTGTGATCATCATACAATTTCCAGCGATATGCCAGGATATCTGACAATAAGGTGTCAACTTTCTCAGTTAGCTGACATTATTTAAAGCTGAACTCCGAGCAGCTAAAATTTTTATTCAAATATATTCCTCAGTCACAAGGGATATAAACCCACATCATGCTCAACAATAACTTTTATAAGCCTGGCTATTACCATGTAAAAGTATCAGTGACATCATCACTGTACCTGCACAGAGAGCAGAAGTGCTGGTGGGACCCAGCAGGACTTCCCACTACAATCTGCCTGCAGAAAACGTCTGTTGTTGGATTTTCCTACCGTGTGTACACAAGTCTGTCGGACAAAATTTCAAAGTACACACACGCATGCTCAGAAGCAAGGACGAGCCAGAGGCGGTCGGTCTTGTAAACTAGTGTTCGTAATGGAGAATTAACATTCGTGACATGGCAAATTATGAAATCTCGAAATGCCGCTCACATTCTCTTCTTCTTTAATGGGATAATAATGAAGCTGATTTGCTGGGGTTATTACAAAGGCTTTTTTTTGCTAGTGATATCAAGAATAATATTTATTTTATTTTTTTTAACACCATTATCCTGTAGTTGGTGTCCCTTGTCAATTTTACATTGTATTTTTTTAAATATAAGTAAAAGTGAAATGCAGCGCTAAAAATGATAACCAATAGTAAAAGGCACATCAGACATGGTGACCATTACCAATATATACATAGCTGAAACACATGAAGCATAATACCAAAAAATTGAATATTAGACAGGATATAGTAAAGTCCCAATGTATGGCTATGAATCTGATACAAGAGAGTCCCAAACATAGGCTAAATACGAATGTTGGACTGATGTAGAAATCTTCTCTTGTATATCATGAGTTGTACGATCATGGGAAGTGAATAGATGGAATACACTTACCAGCAGGAGTGGATTCGGATGTCGGTGACACCAAATCAAACAGGCTCTGAGATCCTTAATGGACGATGGTTGGACGATGGTTGGTCCTGGAAATCCCGGATCTCGAGGGGGATCTATCCTCTATGGTCCACGTCATGACTGTCCGTTCAGAAGCCCGAGGGGGAATTCTCCGCCACAAACAAGTCTCCAGAGCATGGATGGTTCCCAAAAAGATAGATAGGATGCCAATAGTGCAGATCAAATGACGTATTTTATTGGATATAACCAATAATCAACAAACGATATAAAAACGTGATCACGTGTAAAACAATAAAATCAAGTGTAGGAAAGAGTAAGGCTCACCCGACGCGTTTCGTCCACATGGACTTCAACAGGGGCTGTTTGACGAACGGCCGTTCAGAAACAAACTGAAAAGCGCGAAATGAAAAGCACGAATCAACACTCACAAAACTTCTACTAACACGAAATTACCAGAAGGAGCCCAAAGGGTGGCGCTAAAGAGCTGAAAAACCATGTAGTATGTATAGTTACATAGTAGGTGGGGTTGGAAAAAGACACAAGTCCATCAAGTCCAACCCATTTGTGTGATTATATGTCAGTATTACATTGTATATCCCTGTATGTTGCGGTCGTTCAGGAGCTTATCTAATAGTTTCTTGAAACTATCGATGCTCCCCGCTGAGACCACCGCTTGTGGAAGGGAATTCCACATCCTTGCTGCTCTTAGAGTAAAGAATCCTCTATTTAGTTTAAGGTTAAATCTCTTTTCTTCTAATTTTAATGAGTGGCCACGAGTCTTGTTAAACTCCCTTCTGTGAAAAAGTTTTATCCCTATTGTGGGGTCACCAGTATCGTATTTGTATATTGAAATCATATCTCCTCTCAAGCGTCTCTTCTCTAGAGAGAATAAGTTCAGTGCTCGCAACCTTTCATCATAACTAATATCCTCCAGACCCTTTATTAGCTTTGTTGCCCTTCTTTGTACTCGCTCCATTTCCAGTACATCCTTCCTGAGGACTGGTGCCCAGAATTGGACAGCATACTCTAGGTGCGGCCGGACCAGAGTCTGATAGAGCGGGAGAATTATCGTTTTATCTCTAGAGTTGATCCCCTTTTTAATGCATGCCAATATTCCGTTTGCTTTGTTAGCAGCACCTTGACATTCAATGCTATTGCTGAGCCTATCATCTACTAGGACCCCCAGGTCCTTTTCCATCCTAGATTCCCCCAGAGGTTCTCCCCCCCCTCCCCAGTATATAGGTTGCATTTATATTTTTCCCACCCAAATGCATTATTTTACATTTTTCTACATTGAACCTCATTTGCCATGTAGTTGCCCACCCCATTAATTTGTTCAGATCTTTTTGCAAGGTTTCCACATCCTGCGGAGAAGTTATTGCCCTGCTTTGTTTAGTATCGTCCGTAAATGCAGAGATTGAATTGTTTACCCCATCCTCCAGATCGTTTATGAACAAATGAAATAGGATTGGTCCCAGCACAGAACCCTGGGGGACCCCACTACTCACCCCTGACCATTCCGAGTGCTCCCCATTTATCACCACCCTCTGAACTCGCCCTTGTAGCCAGTTTTCAATCCATGTACTCATCCTATGGTCCATGCCAACGGACCTTATTTTGTACAGTAAACGTTTATGGGGAGCTGTGTCAAATGCTTTTGCAAAATTCAGATACACCACGTCTACGGGCCTTCCTTTATCTAGATGGCAACTCACCTCCTCATAGAAGGTTAATAGATTGGTTTGGCAAGAACGATTCTTCATGAATCCATGCTGATTAATGCTAATGATATTGTTCTCATTACTAAAATTTTGTATATAGTCCCTTATCATCCCCTCCAAGAGTTTACATATTATTGATTTTAGGCTAACTGGTCTGTAATTCCCAGGGATGTATTTTGTGCCCTTTTTAAATATTGGTGCTACATTGGCTTTTCTCCAATTAGCTGGTACCATTCCAGTCAATAGACTGTCAGTAAAAATTAGGAACAATGGTCTGGCAATTACTTGACTGAGTTCCCTAGGTACCCTCGGGTGCAAGCCATCTGGTCTCGGTGATTTATTAATGTTAAGTTTCTCAAGTCTAATTTTAATTCTGTCCTCTGTTAACCATGGAGGTGCTTCCTGTTATGTGTCAAGAGGATAAACGCTGCAGTTTTGGTCACTGAAGCCCCCCGATTCCCTCGTGATGACTGAGGAGAAGAATAAATTCAATACCTTTGCCATCTCCCCATCCTTTGTAACCAGATGTCCTTCCTCATTCTTTATGGGGCCAATATGGTCTGTCCTCCCTTTTTTTACTGTTTACATACTTAAAGAATTTCTTGGGTTTTTTTTGCTCTCCTCCGCTATGTGTCTTTCATGTTCTATCTTAGCCATTACTATGTTCGTGATTGTTGGCCAACATTTGTGTGCAGTGTGTATGCAAGACAAGTTTGGGCCAACGCCCTTCGGACAAAAGTCCATGATTTTGTTGACCAACAATCCAATCGTGTGTACAAGGCTTAACAGCCTCCTGATTGGGCAATGAAGGAGCTGCAGCTCATTTATGAGGTGATCCTTGCAAGGACTCTGCTCTCCATTTTTATCAGTACTTGGGAACTTAATTAGAACCTGATTGGCTGCCAGTGCTGGACACTTCCTTTCAGTCTGAGCACTACTGTACATTACAGCAGCTTAAGCTGGTCATACAAGTATCAAATCTAGGTTGATTCATGCTGAATTAGCTGAAGTACTCAGTTTTCTGACTTTTGTTGAAGGAGTCGAGTGGCAAAATTGTTTGTTCTGATTGCTTCAATCAGATCAAGGTAATCTTCAGGTATTCTGAGAGTTGGTGGTTCAAGCTGTCAGAATACAATAGCCTGCAGCTCACAGGCTGAATGACAGAAATCTATATGTGTGAGGCCAGCTTTACAGAAGGCTGATGTCCAGAAATAATCAGTTATTTATACTATTTGCACTTAAAAATACATTTAAAGTGGTTGTAAAGGCTGATGGTTTAAGCAGTGTGCAGCTCCCCCTTCAGCCCCCCCCAATACTTACCTGCGCCTGATTGCGATCCAGCGCTGTGCATGAGAGCCTCGGCTCTCCTGTATCTCTCTCTCCTCATTGGCTGACATGCAGCAGCAAGAGCCAATGGCTCCTGCTGCTGTGAATCACAGCCAGCGAGGAGGGGGCGGGGCCAAACAACGCTCTGTATGTCTTATGGACATCCAGGGCTGGCTCGGAAGTAAGCGAGCACAAGTGCCCCAAGAGCACGCAGCTTGAAGGGGCCAGGAGTGCTGGTGGGGGGCCCAAAAGCAGAAGGATTGGGGCTACTTTGTGCAAAACCATTGCACAGAGCAGGTAAGTATGACATTTTTATTTTAATGAACAAAAAAAAAAAAGCTTTACAACCACTTTAATTATTTCATTTCCAGACCCAACCCAAAAGTGACAGCTTTTGACATTTTTTATTAAAGTATTTTAGAAAAAAAAATCTCACATTCAGTTAAATGTTATTTTCCTGTATCATGCCAGAGGGTACAGGTAAGATGCATCCACGAAAGCCGATCATGGCCAAAGGTGGACAAAGATGGGTTGAAATGGGTGGGGTGAAACAGGAGTTGAAGACTCTGGAGCAGACACCTCCTCCACATTGGCACCCTTAAACATATCTTCTGTGCCCCTTATAATTTTGGCACTGGTGGTAGCCATCCCTAAACGTATTACTCCAGACCCAGCTGTGCCTGGCTGGGCACAGAGATTCTGGCTCCATCTCTTTCCTTTTGTTCAGTAACCCTGGTAAACATTGCCACTGGGACAGGTGTACACACTAACTAACTTACTAACTTACTTATTTGGCAGCCCTATGGGTCAGAAACACAGAAGATACTACTAACAACCTGGGGGATATTTAGATTATTGCTACAATATTATAATTACTTACTGTCCTATTATAATTCATTTATTCATGGGTAATTATTATAGTTTATAATTGGGGGAGTAGGGTGATTAATTGATGTTTTGAGTATTGTTGTGATTAAACCTGCTAGCTTTTTTAGGGGGACCTGCTAAAATTATGGGGTTATATTTAATTGTTGCCTTGGGGCAAATTGTTAAAATTCTTACCTGGAGAGTGCAAAATCTAGTGCAGCTGTGTATGGTAGTGAGTCAGCTTCTAACTTCACGTTGATGAATTAAGCTTTGACAAAAAAAAAACTAAAAGCTAATTGGTTTCTATGCAGAGCTAAACCATATTTTGCACGTTACAGTTTTTGTAAATCAACCCCATAATATACATCAGTAGAGCATTTTGTGTAAAATGTTACCTTTGTAAAATGGCTTAGACCATATAATGCTGTAAAACATGGTGCCACTTTAACATAGTATAGAAAATATGGCATACTGACTTATGGAGAAGGATTCTGCCTTCACATATAGATAATGCAATTGCCTTCACACATTGGGGATCATTTACTAAACCTGGAGAGTGCAGAATCTGGTGCAGCTGTGCATGGGAGCCAATCAGCTTCTAACATCAGCTTTATCAATGAAGCTTTGACGATAAAACCTGGAAGCTGGTTTCTTTGCAGAGCTGCACCAGATTTTACACTCTCCAGTTTTAGTAAATAACCATTGATTCACTTGGACATTGTGCTATATGTTCTAAACTGCACACCTCTCCATTCTACCTATGGTATGCTAACCCTCCACTGTGTATTATGCTGCAGATTATAAGCCTCATGCACACAAGGCTTAAAAACAGCCTCTTTTACAGGCAAGTTACCTTTTTTTTAACAGTATGTAAAAGCACCTTTATTTTAGCTTGCGTATGTGTCTGTGCACACATAGGCACTTAAAGCGTATTAGATGAGGAGCATTTACAGGCTGATAAAAACATCACCAATGAATTCAGAAGAGCAGCTTTTGGACAGAAAAACGATTGACGCACATAAATGTGTCTAAATGCGTCTAAACGCTATACACATTTAGTCCTTGAGCATTTATTCATTCCAATGGCCAGAATAAATTATTATTCTGGCCAATGGAATCCATAAACGCTCAAACTTTCACCCATACAGAGAGACAGTTACCTTGCCCATGCAAGGCAAAGGGGCCTCCAAAACCCCTTATACTTACCTTGTCTGCGGTCTTCGCCACTCCTTCCTCCGTGGAAGCCAGTGCTGAAATCAGTGTTGGCAACCTGGGGGTCTTCTTTGGTCATGTGACAGTGAACATGTTGATTGGCTGTTTGGCCCAAGCATTGTTGATAAGGGAGCAAGTCACATGCTTCACTATAGCTGTATGTGCCAGGTAGTGTTACCAGCAGTGATACAGAAGGGAGTGTTAAGGGAAGGCAGGTAAGGTGAGTATGAAAAGGCCAGAAGAGATCCTTTGCCCAGACACTGTTCCTTTGCCCTGAATTTCCAAGGTAATAATGTCTTAAAGGAAAGGTTTATTTGTGTGACAACTATGATTAATTAAATGCATACATTAATTTTGTGCTTTTGTGGCCATTGAATAAAAGTAAAATTTCATGGGAACAGTTCCTGATTGTGGACCACTTTTGGTCCAGTTATTGTTTTACTCCTGAGGACATTGGTTGGTGGGGAAGAGATTTCTAATAAGGGAGGGGTTGCTGTCCTTTCTGTATGTAGACTTACAGTATAGCATAGGTTCTTCCACTGTCCATTGTCCCTTCTCTGACTTTTCAGACACTGGATTGCTTTCATTGCCACAGTCCCTCATGTGCTCAAATGGGCACACTTTTTCTAGTTATAAATGAAGGCTATTGTTGCTTGTTTGGGAGTAAACCCACAACATGGAAAGTTTTATTCTTCTGGCTTGAAAGAATGAATTCTCATTGTCACTCACTGTTTGTTAAAATAGAAAACGACCAATGCCACATATTCCAGAAGATTCTGCTGCTGTTCTCGAGTTATGATTCCTTTTTTACAGCCCCTGGCTGTATCCTATGAAATTTTTATGCGAAATAAGCCAGATTCAAACTATCAGGTCAACTATGGGTTGAGTAACAAGTGTTAAAAAGAGCATTTGGGTAAATAAAAAGCATTTATTACAGAACGTACAAATATTCCAGCAATATGCATACGTTTAATCTGCTGGGAACATAACAATTGTAAAAAGAACTGTTCCGTTTGAGCTGTGAATTCACAGCTTTGGCATTGTTACAGGAAAAGGCAGCTGTCAAAAGATTGGCACCTGTGTGTTAGACCAAAGACTAAAGCAGTATGACTGCCAAAACGTGTTTTACTCCCACAACATCCATTTGCATACCGTAAGACAGATACGAGCGCATTTGTCAATACATTTGACTTGTGAGTCATATAAACTGAACTGAGAAGGCCCAGTAATAAAGTTCTGGCTGAACTTTCCATCACTCTTGGTTTTCTCCAGTGGTGCTATTCCACTGCTGTCTATAACTTTTACCACTAATGCGCATTCTTTTTATACTTTTTCATAACTTTTCTCTAATCAGTATTAAATTGTAAGGTATAGACCATTGGAGAATTGGTGGGCTCTAAAAATCTAAATTGTAGCCCACCAATGGCCTACATTTTCAAATGAAACAATATATAATTACATAATATTTGCAATGAGAAAACAAGTATGCATTCAACTGTACTAGATTGCAGAGTTGCTCTATATCACTAGAACATGTTTCCCAAGATAGGTATAACTATGTACAGTTATTTTTGCAACTAAGCTGATCTTTGGCAACATGAGTACCTTTAGCACTGTTTAATGTATAATTCGCTCATATCTGTGTTTTTTTTTTTTTTTCGGGGTCATTCATGCACAAAACAAGACTCCTCAGACACCCTTACTGAATTTTCTAGTGCAAACTCAGAACTCATTAACCACAGCTTTTTGGTCACTCCAGATAGGTTTTATCACCACTGTTATGAATTTGGCAATAAATGTGGACACCTACCGGCAAGAAGTCCTATAGGGTTTGTCACCACTGTTATGAATTTGGCAATAAATGTGGACATCTACTGGCAAGCAAACCTATAGGGTGCATCACCACTGTTTTGAATTTGGCAATAAATGTGGACACCTACTGGTGAGCAGACATACCCCCATTGCCACCTACATCCTTTCCATTCTCACCCAAAGAAAGAAATTAGTATATAAACCTAAGGAGATTTCCCAGGTTTTTAAAGGCATTTACATGTCCTTCTACCACACTACAGCAAAATATTCTGGTTTGAGGACAAGGGACCTTCAAAAACTTACATAAGACTATCATACCGCATTACATTAGTCAACGTCTCTATTCCCCCCTTCACTCTAGGAACTCAATGCCGCAATCAACAACCTTCCAACAGGTAAATGCTTTGGCTCTGATAACTATACAGCTCAATTTACAAAGTGTTTAGAATTCTAGCTCCAATATACATTAAAAGGTGTAGTGGCATATCTGCTACCTGCTCCTTCTAACCCAAAACCCTTGTGGCCCACATCACCTAATTCCCAAACCAGGGAAAGACCCAACTAAGTGTAGGAGCTACAGAGCAATCTACCTCATAAATCTAGATGCCAAATTATTTGAAAAATGGATCATCATTCATCCCTAACCGCATCTTAATCCAGAAGAGAGAAGCAAGAGATATCATGACTAGAATACATCTGACTTCTGTTCTCTGTGCATTACTTATACCTGACCTTTGCTTTCCATGTGTTATTTATACCTGACCACTTCTCTCCTTGCATTACTTACATCTGACCTTTGCTCTCCATGTGTTACTTACACCTGACCTCTTCTCTCCTTGCGTTATTTACACCTGATTACTGCTCTCCTTGTAGTACTTACACCTGACCTATGCTCTCCAAGGATTATTTTCACCTGACCTCTAGTCTCATAGTGTTGTATAAACCTTACCCCTGCTTGCCTAGCGTTACTTACACCTGACCTCTATTCACCATATGTAACTTACACCAGACCTCTGACACAGATGCTAAGTAACTGTTTAATTCCACAATAAAAAAAAAGTATTCTCAAAACAAGATTTTATAGTAGTTTGTAAGAAAAAGATTGAGATTGCTATTAAATGATGCTCTTCCAGGCAAGGATAATAATGGGATTGCTAGTCCACATACAACAACCTGTCCTGGGACTACATATCCTGGAGGGGTTGGACCAAGAGACATCAAGGCTTGTGAGCTCTTTCTACAAGGAATTGTGCCCATATAAATGCCATGAATACAGAAACTGCATGTACTTTAAGCATATTAATCTCATAAATGTGTTGAAAATATACACTGTATACTGTGTCATTTCTGCAACAGAATTTGAAAATAGACAATGAATTAAAAAGGTAAATGGAAGGCAACATTACATCCTCCTAGTAGCAGATGATAGAAGTTACGTGTATATTTAAGGATAGCAAAAATATCTAAAGGGGTACGTCAAACACAATTCTTCATATATTCATGCATACCAAACCTTTTAAAGTGTCTCCTAAACCAGTCATCAAATGCATTAAACATCATTAGATATAACATTTTAAATAATATAATTTGCCTGCTATGGCAACAGTAAATATAAAGCGCATTATGCCATGTCACTGGTCCTTTTTAAGAATGTGACCGTATTGCTTCTGTATTCCTAGGGACCGGGTAAATACATAATGCACACGCACAGTACCCACACAGTTTGTAAAAATAAATAAATTTACACAAGCTTCAATACACCTGTGAGTCTCCCTGCTAGATAGACCAGATTGGAATAGTGTGTCTGGGGTGACTACCACCACTGCATTGTTTCAGATACCAGAAGTAACCATCTTAAAGGGTCTCTGTCTTAATGATAAAAAGCAAACAGCAGTAAAATAAATTCCAGTTGGGGAACATTCCTAGATCATATTAATCTCTTATCACAGAAGAAGAGAGGAGGGTATTTCTGAATGCAGAGTACTTAAACGTCCCCTAACAATAAAGCCCCTGGGTCAGATGGCCTTATGTCCGAATTCTTTAACCACTTGATGTTCAGAAGGCTTTACCCCCTTCATGACCAGGGCATTTTTTGCTATTCAGCACTGTGCTACTTTAACTGGCAATTGCATGGTCATGCAACACTGTAATACGCAAATGAAACCTAATTCATTTTTTTCACACAAATAGAGCTTTCTTTTGCTGGTATTTGATCACCACTGTATTTTTTATTTTTTATTATATAAACAAAAAAAGACCAAAAAGTTTAAGAAAAACCCCAGATATTTTCAAATTTCTGTAATATAATATCCAATAAAAAAACAAATCAAATTTCTTCATAAACTGAGGCCAAAATGTGTTCTGCTACATGTCATTGGTAAATAAAAATATCAATAATAATTGGTTTGTGCGAAAGTTATAGCGTCTACAAACGATGGTATACAGTATATACTGGAATTTACACAGCTATAGATGCTACACTAGAATGGCAGTGATCAGCGACTTATAGTGGAGCTGTGATAGGGTGGGGGACAATCTGGCACTAACAGAGGAGGGTCACTAACTGACACTGACGTCACTAGTGACACTAATAGAGTGATCAGTGATAATACTGTACACTGACACTGTACTAATGACACTGGCTGGGAAGGGGTTAACATCTATGGGCAATCAAGGGATTAGCTGTGTGCCTAAAGCCTGGTACATACAGACCGAATGTCCGGAGACATCGGCCGGTTAAAAAAAAATGCCCGATATTCGGCCCGTGTCTGTCAGACGTGCATGCTGGAAAACCAGCAGCCACTCCTGATCAGTGCTCTCAACCAATAGACGGAGAGCGATGATCAGAGTGTTCTGGCGGGAGGGGAGCCGTCCCTCTGTCAGTACACAATAGCTCAACGGGGGCGATCGCTATACTAACTTCGCATAGTTAGTAGAGTGGCTCCGACTGGAGCTGACAGTTTTTTTTTTCGTTTAACCCGCTAGTTTGAATAGAAAATAATTAATAGTGTGTACCAGGCTGAAAAATGTGTAATGTGTATAATGCGTGCTGCTTTTAATTTACTATCTGGCTGTTTTTCCTCCCTGATTTTCAGCGAAAAGAAACAGCCAGATCGCTGTTCCTTTGCACAAACACAGAACTTTGTGTGATTGGACACAACTGATCAGCCAAAGTAATTGGCTGAAATCTGCTGCCAAACACGTGGTGTGTCCAATCACAGCACGGGTCGGCAGGAGGTGCACCCATGCGTGGTATTAGTAATACTGTTGTATTGTTTTGAAAGATGTGTTTTTCACTAAAATAATATCAGTTAGAAACTTGTGTCTTACATTCTAACATTGATCCATTTCCATTGTGTCTAGGCAAAAAAAGCTATACCATTATATTGCTCTCTTGAACCTAGACAGAATACTTAGTGATGACAGAGCTACTGGGCATTGTAAAAAGATTATAGCCATCTTTTTTTTCTCTTTTTTCTGCTCTATAGCTTAACAAATATTGAACAGTCTCACTACTGTGTTTAATATCATGTATGTTGTCCCACTTCTACGACAATTGTTATGTTAAGTAATAACATTCTGAAACTCCCCAGTACCGCATCCCTTCCAGCCGTTCTTCACTCCAGTGCAGGGCTAGAAGTGCCAGTAGAATCTTCATCATCGGACACTTCCGGGTATGTCAGATGCCTGTAACACCGCAAAAACAGCATGCAGCAGGAGAAGCAGGCATCCATCACACTTGTAAGGCCCCTTTCAGGCAGTCATTATGAGCAGGTCCGTTTTTCAGGCAAACCTGATTGGAAGATACATGTAGCCCATTGGACAGCCAGGTGTACACGCATTCATGTCCGTTAACACCCACCTACCTCTGAGTCTGTTCCGTTCCGGATAAAGAAACGGAAGAGGACTGCGTCTTTTCCCATTTATGCAGACCAGATGAGAGGTGGCCTGATGTAAACAGACAGTGGAGTCCATTTACACCCGGCTGCCCATAAAGCTGACATGGGTCCGCCGGCCAGAAACTTAACAGGCACATACACTCACTGGCCACTTTATTAGGTACACCTTTCTAGTACTGGGTTGGACCCCCATCTTTGCCTTCAGAACTGCCTTAATTCTTCGTGGCATGGATTCAACAAGGTATTGGAAACATTCCTCAGAGATTTTTATCCATATTGACATGATAGAATTACGCAGTTACTGCAGATTTGACCATGATGCGAATCTCCCGTTCCACCACATCACAAAAGATGCTCTAGCGCAGCCTTTTTCAACCAGGGTGCCTAGTGGGTTCTGCAGGGATGCCGTGGCAAAATGCCTAGAAATTGAATATTGCCCTAAAATTGTCAACAAGATGGCTCAAGCCTGCTTTTTTTTTTTTTTGTTACACAAAGCCATAGGTTATTATTGTGTACCATTCCGACCTATGGAATCGCCTAGGCCAGCTGACAGCGTTCTAACAACCAAAGACATTATAGGTTGATAAGGATGATGTTGGGTGCCTGAGGATGTCCTTGTTTGCCCTTCTCCTGCACCACTCTGTCAGGACTTGGGTCACATTAGCGGAGTGAGGGAGGGAAATACTGGAATACTAGTCAGTACCAGTCTGCAAAGATATATATATATATATATGCTTTGTGAGAATAAACAACCTCTAATTTTGGGTGTCTTATGTGTGTAGATGCTGCTGCGTTATGTAAAAATAGTATGTATAGTCTTTACATTTTAGAATGGGGTGCCTCAAGATTGTGCAGAATTTAAAGGAGTGCCTTGACTGAAAAAAGGTTGAGAAACACTGCTCTAGTGGAATAAGATCTGTTGACTGTGGAGGCCATTGGAGTACCGTGAACTCATTGTTATGTTAAAGATGATGAGTGGTGAGATGATTTGAGCTTTGTGACATGGTATATTACCCTGCTGGAAGTAGCCATCAGAAGATGGGTACACTGTAGTCATAAAGGGATGGACATGGTCAGCAACAATACTCAGGTAGGCCGTGGCGTTTAAACAATGCTCATTTGGTACTAAGGGGCCCAAAGTGTGCCAAGAAAATATCCCCCACACTATTACACCACCACCAGCCTGAACTGTTGGCACAAGGCAGGATGGATCCATGCTTTCATGTTATTTATGCCAAATACTGACCCTACTATATGAATGTTGCAGCTAACATCGAGACTCATCAGACCAGGTAACGTTTCTCCTATCTTTTATTGTCCAATTTTGGTGAGCCTGTGCAAATTGTAGCCTCAGTTTCCTGTTCTTAGCTGACAGGAGTGGCACCCGGTGTGGTCTTTTGCTGCTTTAGCCCATCAGCTTCAAGGTTCGATGTATTGTGCATTCAGAGATGGTATTCTGCATACCTTGGTTGTAACGAGTAGTTATTTGAGTTACCGTTGCCTTTCTATCATCTCAAACCTGCCTGCCCATTCTCCTCTGACCACTGACATCAACAAGGCATTTTCGTCCATACAATTGCCGCTCGTTGGATATTTTCTCTTTTTCAGACCATTCTCTGTAAACCCTAGAGATGGTTGTGAGTGAAAATCCCAGCAGATCAGCAGTTTTTTAAATACTCAGACCAGCCCGTCTGGCACCAACAACCATGCCATATTCAAAGTCACCTAAATCCCCTCCTTCCCCATTCTAATGCTCGGTTTAAACTTCAGCAAGTTGTGTTCACCAAATCTAGATACCTAAATGCATGGAGGTGATGCCGTGTGATTGGCTGATTAGCAATTTGTGTTACCAAGCAATCGAACAAGTAGCTGGTGAGTGTATGTCAACACACTGACATCTGTCCCATTCGCAGGGGATCTGCTCACTTCACTTGAAGAAGTAAATATGTGGGATTCTTCAAAAATTTTTTTAGAGTTTTCAAACTTCAAGATCATTCAGATTAATTTAGGTTGGCTAGGATTACTTGAAACTCAATGCTGAAAAGAATGTACGATTTAAACATTTGATCATTGATGTACTTTAAAAATGTGTTTGACATGCAGAACCTATAAAAAGTATTTTTGAAATCATACTGAGGTTATTTCTAGGATCTGCAATAGAATAAATGTTTAACAAAAAAAAAATAACTCTAAAAAATGTTACATTGTAATTTCAAGCTTAACTTTTTTGTTTTCATAGTGTGGGGAAGGGTTAGATCATCTGCCTGCTTTGTTGTTTTTTTTTTTTTTTTTGTTTGCTGGGGAGTTCTCCTTTCATGCACTCGTGAAAGCAGTCACTGGTAAGGAAAGTATGGAGACTCTCCCTTACAGAAACACACACACAGATAAAAACCTATATGTTTTTAATAGCCATTTAATGTAAAGAAACAGCTGCAGAAAGGGAGAATTGCAGAAATGTCAATCAGTGGAAAAAGTCATAGCTAAGAAATGTGTCATCATTCTTCTACAATGTCCAGTAGCACAATACTGAAAGAACCAGGAGCTGCTTGTGGTTTTGGTTTGGCCGCTCAGTTACATACGTTTGTATAATGGAATGTGACTCATGGAAACATTATTGTATGGAATTCCAGCAATTATGACACATACATCCAGCCAGATTAAGTAAAAATGTAACGTGTACATGAAAGGAAAAAGGGAGTAGCGATGCAAATTCGAAAATCGATTCAGAAGAAGTGGTGCTTATCAAAATTTCACCCAAAAGGGATATTTTAATTTCAGGTGGAGCTTGTTGGGCTTTTTTATGTCCTTGAAACACCAATAGTGAGATCTCCCTGCCATAGTTTCCAATCTGTTTCTGTCCATCTGGGTGTTTTTTGGTGTCACTGTTTGCCTTTGCAGGTTCTATCAACTCCTGTTGCTTTCTCCATAATATAAAATACATTATAAACGGAAACAGGTCAAATAGGAATCTCTACTAATGGCAGCAGAAGATGTGCTGACTCAGGAACTCGTGTGCATATATCTAACCAATCCAGTCCTCAACAGATAAAAGAAATTATTAAGTGGCGTCAACTAGAAGTGTATTTATTAACCACTAGCTGCCCAAGCCAATTCTGACACTTCTCTCATACATGTGTAGTGCACCCCTAAGGAGCCGCAAGTAGAAAAGGATCCCCCATTCTGCACAGCCAGGCACACCACATTTTCACAGCACACTTTGAGGCAAGGAACAGTCCAGTGCTTTGTTTTGTATTTTTATTAGGGGGTTAAACTTGGATAGGGAGAAGGGTAACATGGGATGCCCACCTGACTTTAGCACAACTTTCAGGGACAAACTTCCTCTGTACGGCTATATACACTCCTCAGCTTCCTTCAGCACAACACTTGCTTGAAGCACTACAACTCCCAGGACCAGCTGGTATTGTTGGATAGGTAGCAAATGCCCTTTACAGGCAGGAACCGTGGGTCCCTTGTTTGTGTAGCAAAGTCCTACTGCCCAGCTGTCCTTCTGTGGCTACTGATCCCAGCACCACCTCTTCAGCCCACCTGGCTGCAGCTGACCCTTTCTCCAGCCCTCTTGGCTGAACTTCCACAATGCTCCCAGACTGACTCTGCATCCATCTCAGACTGCTCTCACCCAGTCCTCTCAGGCTGCCTCTCAGCCCTTCCTGACTGTAACACTCACCAGCTCACCTGGCTGTCTTCCTCCCTGGAGATTTGTCCAGTAGTGTTCTCCTCCTGCCGTCCTTCCCGTGCTCTTGTTCCTCCGGTTAGCACACCCCTGTGTGGCGTGAAGAGTGTCCCTTCCGCACAGAAGCTACTAGACCTGAGATCACCCCCCCCAGACAAAGGGGCTACCCCCAAGGGTCTCTGACAGCCTCCTAACACTCCATCTCCAGCTTCCACTCGAATTCCACTGCCCCGGCTAGGCTGACCCAGAGTATTTGAGGGGGCCTGCCCCCTGCCAACCTATCTGTTGGGGATTGGTCAGGGTCCTCATGAATACTCCAGGCAGCTCCTCCCCACCTCCACTCCACCATTCTTCTGAAAGTTTCCAGTAAGTTCCAGAAGTAGGGGGAGGTCTCAGAAGTGCTGCCTGAGAGTCACCCAGCCCTCCCTGAGTTACTCATCCTGACCCAGAAAATAACACATAGGCTTGGCTGCTAGCCAAGCCTAAACAATTTTCCTAAACAAAAACCTATTCTAGCACACTAGAGGGTGCTACACGTGTAAAAATCTGCATTTTCTTTTTTTTACTAGATAATTACATAGAACCTCCAAACAGTATATGTTTTCTGGAAGCAAATGCCCAGGGGAAAAAATGTCAGCAGTTGCAATTTTTTTATGTCACACAATATTTGCGCAGTGGTTTTTCAAAAGAAAATCTCTTGGAAAAAATACACATACATACATTTTAGTCCACACAAACACAATATAATACCCATTTTTGTAAAATATTTATAAAATTGGGTACACCCGTGGAATAGTGACAAAGTACAGTTTTTAAAAATCTCCATAGGCAACGCTTTAAAAGTCTTTACAGGTTACCAGTTACACAAGAGGTCCAGTACTGTAATTATTGCTCTCCTTATGATGTTCGTGGGGATACCTCACATGTGTTGTGCGATCAGCGTTTACATATGTGTGTGGGACTGATATATTAATTCGCCTTAAGCATTGGGGGGGGCAGGATGCTTTTAATTATTTTTTTTTTAATTTAAAAATGTTTTTACACTTTCTGTTTAATTTTTTTTATCAGTTTTATTGCTATTAAAAAGGGATAAACAACATCTCTTCTGATAGCATGGGCAGGTCCTCTTTATGAAGAGATCTGGGATCTTCTCTCCTTTGGCCCTGAAAACATCTGATCAAACCAAGATCAGTTTGATCAAATGCTGTTACAAGCCGTTAAGCAGAAGTGACAAAATGCTCATCACTTCCAGTTTCATAGGCCATAGAGATCATCGGGAGTCTTTCCCTCCTCCTTCATCTCTATGGTCAGCTGGTGACCCTGCTGGTTTCAGTTTCGGGCTCCCTGGTGTAATGGGAGAGCCCAGGGTGGTGGCGGGGGGTGCCAAATGTAAAAGTGGTCCAGCTGCAGCTATGACCCCAGTATAACCACTGAAACCCTAGGATGTACGGGTATGTCCTAAGACTAGGAAGTGGTTGAATATTTCGCCTTTGACATTAAAAATTTAAAAAAGCATCTTTTGCTGCTATACTCACCATAACTGCTTGGCAGCTTCAGCTTCAATCCTTTCTCTAGTTTTGTGAATGAGGTGACACTCTGCTGACTTCCATTATCCAATCAAGTGCAAACAAAAATCCAGTTTTTTTATTTTCCTTGCATATGATTAAAGTGGTTGTAAAGTCAGAAGGTTGTTTATCTTAATGCATTCTGCTGTGCAGCAGCCCCCCTTAACCCTTCTAATACTTACCTAAGCCCCCACTCTATCCAGCGATGTTGCATGAGAGACTTTGCTACCCAGGACTCTCCTCCTTATTGGCTGAGGCAGCAGCGGAGCACCATGCTGTCAATCAAAGTCAGGGAGCCAATGAGAGGAGAGAGGGGTGGGGCCAAGTCGGGGTTCCATGTCTGAATGGACACAAGGAGCTGCGTCTTTGCTTGGGTGCCCCCATAGCAAGCTGTTTGCTGTGGGGGCACTCGTCATGGGGAGGGGCCAGGAGAGCCGAAAAGGGACCTGAGCAGTGGCGGCTGGTGCTCCATTTTTTGGGGATGCGGCAAACAAACCCCCCACCGCCAGCCTTATCCCCCTGCCAGCCCTAAGCGCCCACTCGCCAGCCCCGCTCGCAAGCCTGCCAGTCCCGCTCTTACCTCATCGAGGTCCCGGGTGGCTTTGGCGGCTTCTCCTCCCGGCCAATCCAGTCGCTTATCCTCCCGGCCAATCCGGTCTCAGGACCTGCATCCTGTCCTGATTGGCCAGGAGGAGAAGCAGGAAGACAATATCGAATGTTGATTCGCTATTGTCACAAGTGGGTGGGCTCAGGGCGCAGTGCTCTGCACCCCCGAGCCCACACTTTCTGAAACCAATTAGAGCCTTTGACTCCAATCACATGCTTCACAAAAAATAAAATAAAAATGTAGAACTCTATGCGTCCGATGCCCTGTATGGAGATTAGGGGCTGGGTACATAGAGATTAGGGGGCGGTGACCTGCACTTATGTTCGGGCCGCCGCTGAACCTGAGAAGAGAAGGATCTGGGTTGCTCTGTGCAAAACCACTGCACAGAGCAGGTACAGTAAGTATGACATGTTTGCTATTTTTAGGCAAAAAAAAAAACAAGACTTTAGTATCACTTTAAGTAATCGTTCCAAAGTCAAATTTCACCACATTCAGTTGCATTGCTATGGGGGTGCGGGGGGGGGGACAGGCCGCAAAGGGTGACACCCGCCAGAGGGGTGACAATGGGGCCGCCGCCCACCGCTACACAGTACTATATTGCTTCTGCTTGCAGAGCTGCAGAAGAGCAGAGCGAGCAAGGCACCAAGCCGTGCGGGGGAGGCTGCCTGTAACACTCCCCTATCTTAAGCTGTCCCTTGGGGATCTCCAAAATCTTCGAAGGCAGCCGGAGTTGGTGGGTGGAGCTGGGGGTGTGGCTGCCTCCTCCACTCCTCCCACAGACTCCTTCACTTCAATCCTTCACTGATCCCGCGGCTGGAAGAGAAAAGGGTGGCAACACAGCAGCCCCCAGGTGTCTTCATCTCCGGGCATGCTGTAAGTTACTGCATACTGTCTGTCTCTACAAAGAGTCCTAACCTGTCCTATGCCACCGCAACCTGCCCTATGCCACTGCAACCTGCCCTATGCCATTCCAGCCTGCCCTATGCCACCGCAACCTGCCCTATGCCACCGCAACCTACCCTGTGCCACTCCAGTCTGCACTATACTACCCTAACCTTCCCTATACCACCCTAACCTACCCTATACCACCCCATACTATCATTTACAGGGGTCGTTTGGGGGTGCGCCCGTGATCGTGCACTGCCTGCAGGGTGCTGGGCAGGATAGACAGGAGGGGGGTGACACCATGTTTTGCTGCACCAGGTGACACCAACCCTAGTGACGCCACTGACCACATTCACTAAACTTTGGAGCAAATCCCTTAGCAAAATGCAACTTCCCTTGCAAAGTGTACAACCTATTTGCCTTTAGTAAATTACCCCCAATGTTTGGGATGCTGGGTGAGAGCTATCACCCTAAGATTTAAAGTTTTGTGCAAATTCTGCATTAAAACTCCATATGATGGTGTTAACAAATTCTTTATAATGTAAAAATGTAAAGATAAATGTCCAGTTGTGAGAGCATTACATCTCTTTATGGCCCTGTGGGAGAGTTACAGACATAAATTATTTGCCATTACAGTACTTGAGCAATACAAAAAGTCTGCAGGCTACAGGCTGCACCAATGCACACATAAAAGTAAAATATCAGTTTAGGGCAGAGTTGGCATTTAGCTGTTTTCCAATCAGCACAGCGACTGGACATTTTTCTTATAAATTCTTCATTAGCTGTGAATGTCATATAATCAGCTATGCGCCGTCCACAACATCATTTCTCTAAAGACTGTCTGCAGAGGCATAATAAATCTCTACTTAAAGGTTATAAGGCTATTCCTTATCTTTTGAAAAAAAACAGCTGGTACAGTTTCATGGAATTAATGAACGCCAGCTAAGTGAGGACTGTTAGGCAGTAAATAGCGATAAGCTGATAGCAAATATCTCAATTCTCCAGATTATTCAGATAAAAATAGATTGAATAAGGAGAGCAGCAAATCAAAGGTACCTGCTGTGTATACAGGAATTTCTACAGTGCCTCATGCAGAGTGCTTTCTTGTCACTCTGTCTCCCTTAGGCCTCATTCACATGGGCATACCAATCTGTACACCCATGCAAAGGGCTGTCTTTGGCCCCCTGGAATGCACAGGTGTTCCATGCAGGCAGCTGGTAGAAATCAGTGATAGGTAGCTGGCTGGACAGATCTCCACACACATCCATGCAGGTCTGATGCACAGACCCAAACACAGTCTGTCTTCCTGATTGGGGCATCAGACCTGCACGGATGTGCACTCCAGGATGCGTGTGGAGGTCCATTCTCCTGGCTGCCTGTCATTTATTTCAATAGGCTGCCTGCAGTGCATGCCCTCGCATGAAGCACCTGTGCATCCCGTGCAGCTGAAGACAGCCCTTTGTATGGGCATACAGATCCCACATTGCCATCTTGGTACTCCCTCAGTCATCAGTAGCCAGCTGCCTCCAGAAGTAGATGGCCTCCAATGACCCATGCAGTTCCCCCCAGTACCGGGACAGGGTCGTCCAGTGCCCAGGGCAAGGATCCAGAATTGCACCCCCTTCTCCCACTGTTAACACATACTGTAAAATGGGTGTATCACCCTGCGTCCATTTTTTGTGATGTGGAATCCCAGGAGGCTGAGGCAGCAGGGACACGTAATTCTCATCTAGGCGAGAATGGCAATCGGGGGTAGTGGGTCCAAGAATAAAGTGTGAAAAAAAGCAAGAATCAAACAAAAAAAAAGTTTAAAAATGCTCCTCCTGTGGAGGAGGTCAGGAGTGCAGGTAGCTATAGGTGGTCTGGGGGGTGAAGATCCGCTTTAAAACCAAACAGTTATTATTATTATACAGGATTTATATAGCGCCAACAGTTTGTGCAGCTTTTACAACATGAGGGCAGACAGTACAGTTACAATACAATTCAATACAGGAGGAATCAGAGGGCCCTGTTCGTTAGAGCTTACAATCTAGAAGGCAGGGTTATATATTTTGTGAGAGCAGAGGCCCACACGATATTTGCAGAACTGTTGATCAGATCTACTTTTTCAGGAAAGAATACACTAAATTAGTTTTAGTGCACACAAGCATTAAAAAATTCCCAATTTTGGTAAAATATAAAAGGTGGACTGCGATGATTAAACAGATACCAAATATGTCAAGCCTTAAAGTGATTGCAAATTGAATTGCACAGAGCGGCCCCAAACCTCTCAGGTTCCCCACCAGCACTCCAGGCTCCTCCTCTTCTTCTTCCATAGAAAGCCTCTTCCTATTCTGGCACACCTGCGGGCTCGATCCCAAGCTGCGCTCCCTGTGTTCATAGACACAGACAGCATGGCTTGGCCCCACCACCAGCTCCCTCATCACAGGACTTGACTGGCAGCAGTGGGAGCCAATAATCCCTGCTGCCTCAGCAAAGCCTGCTAAAGTGGTGAGAGAAGATAGAGCCACTGCAGATGGGCACAGCACTGGATCGAGTGAGGGCTCAGGTAAGTATAAGGGGTGGGAAAGGAGTAATTCTTTTGCCTCGGAACTTCCAAGCGACAATGATACCAGACTAGATCTCCAGCAGACAGATCTCTGTAACTTCAGCATCCTCACAAACAGCAAGCACATGGCAGCATTGTCCTAGAGGGCAGCAGCCCTCCAGGCTGGACTGATCCTCTGCAGGAAAAGACCCCAAAGCTCAGTCTCTCAGAGTATTTATGCAGTTTCCCAGCAGCCTTCAGGGCCCTGCTGTCAGAAACCATGAATCAGACTGAGACAGAAGTACAGTTAAATCTCACTTGTTTAATAATAATACAAAAAGGTAAACAGAGTAAACACAGTCAAAACATAGCCAGAGTTCAGGAACGGGAACAGATAGTCAGACAAGTCAAAACATCAGGGAGCCAGAGATGAGCACAGTAGAACAACAAGCAGGATCTGGAGCCAGAAGGAATGTCAGCCAAGCAAGTCTTTAACAGGAACACAGGAGAGCGTCTCTAGAGATGTGACTAAGGCGAAGGCAGAGATCATCTGGGCTGGACGGCTTAAGTAGGCAGGACTGACGAGCAGGATATCATCAACAAGTGAGAGCTGGCAATTAGCCGACAGCTGAGCGGCCATTCAGAGAAGGAAGGGATGAGTCCAGCCCTGACATCTGCTCCCTAGTATTGGCCAGGGCTGCATAAATATTCATATTGCCATCTACATAGCTCGACACCTACAGTATGTTCCAGAGAATTCTGACAGCTCTCTGGAAAGCAGAGGGAGCTATCAGACTGGTAGCAGCTGAGAACACTGAACTGACCTAATTAATCAGCTGCACTGGTTACAGTGAGCACCGCTAAATTTACCTAACAGCGTAAATAAAGCCCCACTGGTTACAGTGAGGCACGCTAAAACACACCCAGCTTCACTGAACACAGTGAGCCAGCACTAAATCTAACTAATCCTAGCACCTATCTAGAAGATGCTACATCTATAACATGGTAGTGTGAATGAGCCTTAATAGGATGAAGAGAAGCCTAACGTTTCCTCATCTGCAAGTGTAAATATGTAATATTTCATATTTATTTGACTTGAAATATAGTTTTATTTTTAAAGTACTATTTATTTCTGAATAAGGTTGAGGTTGAAAAAGAGTAATAGAATGCCTGAAATTCTCTTCCTAAAAAAATGCTCCAGGCTTCCTCAGTTAGTGCTGCTCAAGTAGTCAGAAGCCTAGGCATTTGGTTGCTTGCCCTCTGACAGTAGCGGCTGGTGCTCCCCCCATGGGAACCGGACAGAGGTGATCCGACCACCCCCCCCCACACACACACACACCCCCCCCCCCCCCCCCCCGCAGGAGATGAATGGTGGCGATCAGAAATACAGTGGTGGGTACTTTCGCCTAGCAACACTAGACATGATGGTTCGAATCCCAACCACGGCACTACCTGCCTGGAGTTTGCATGGTTTCCCTGTGCTTGCATGGGTTTCCTCCGGGTACTCCAGTTTCCTCCCACACTCCAAAGACATGCTGGTAGGTTAATTGGATCCTGTCTAAATTGGCCCTAGTATATGAATGTGAGTTAGGGACCTTAGATTGTAAGCTCCTTGAGGGCAGGGACTGATGTGAATGTACAATGTATATGTAAAGCGCTGCGTAAATTGATGGTGAAAAAAAAAATTATTATTTTATTATTATTATTATTACAGTACCTTAATATTAATAATAATAATAATAATAATAATAATACAGCTATCACTATACTGGTGTTCTGACAGGAGAAATGTGCTCTGCTACACAGCAGCTGCACTGCCCTTCCCTCCGCTGTCCATCCACAGAATACTTTGTATTTTGTGAATGGGTTCAGATAACAAATCCTTCTGTGATTGGGCAAGAGGAAAGGAGGGCAGAGCATCTTCAAACAATACTGCAGGTGCTGTATTAGAGACCCAAACATCCAGTGTCGGAGCACCATAAAGTGATAGTTGTACTCTCAGCACTCAGTACAAATGTACATACAGTATTAAATTGCTTGTAAGCTAGCACAAAAGTTCTGTAATTTCTGGGGTTCTTCTTTAAGTTTTGGTCATATTTGAGGGGTTGCATTTATGTCAGAGGGTTTGATTGAGGTATTCCATCCAACCCTGGGAGCACAAAAATACTTTATCGGTTTTCTTTTTTTTTTTCTCTTTTATTTTTAACAATATTTGCTTATGTGTGTCTTCTACTTAACTTCTGTTTATTGTAACTTTTGTAACTTTATGCACTGACCTCCTAGGGTCATTACCACTTCAACTCTCACACCTGTATACCCCATATGAACCAGAGCAAGTTTTACATTTCTGCAATTGGCCTGTTTACTTAGCAATAACTTTGTTATTGCTTTAAATATCAGTAAGAATGATAAGATACAAAGTAATATTTGGATATATTTTTTTACGGACAAACAATGCTTTTTTTTCCCCTGATATTCTCTTGCAAAAATTATTAGTGTGCAATCCATAGACAACAATTGTAACAGAACGAAAAGAAAAACATTTTTTCTCTGTGCAAGTAATGTTAGTTCAACCATTTCAGCCCTGGAAGGTTTAACCCCCTTAATGACCAGGATGTTTTTTCGCGATGCGGCACTGCGTTATTTTAACTTACAATTGCGTGGTCATGCGACACTGTACCCAAATAAAATTGATGTCATTTTTCCCACAAATAGAGCTTTCTTTTGGTGGTATTTAATTACCTTTTTATTTTTTGCGCTAGAAACAAAAAAAGAGTGACAATTTTGAAAAAAAAAAAATTTTTTTTACTTTCTGCTACAAAACATATCCAATAAAAAAATTTTAAAAATCTAATTTCTTCATCAATTTAGGCCAATATGTATTCTGCTACATATTTTTGGTAAAAAAAAATATCCCAATAAGGGTATATTGAAGTTATCGCGTCTACAAACTATGGGATATTTTTATGGCATTTTAATTTTTAATTTTTTTTTACTAGTAAGCGATTTTTAGCGGCACTGCGACATTGCGGCGGACTGTGTGGGGGATGGACTGACTGGGTGAACACAGAGATTTGTGTTCCTGCTTAGCAGGAACACAAGATCACTATGTTCTTTCCTGTCAGAATGGCGATCTGCCTTGTTTACATAGGCAGATTGCCATTCTGCCTCTCTGGGGAACGATCGCCGGGTCCCAGCAGACATCGTGTCCGCCGGACCGGATAATTGGCTCCCCCTCTGGCCAATCAGCGTGCGCAGACACCCCTGCTGTCTATTGCACAAAATGACATACAGGTACCAGTGGCGTAACTAGAACCTTCAGGGCCCTGGTGCAAGAAACCATGGAGGGCCCCCCTGACCTCCAGCCAGGGCCCTTCCCACTGATCCCGGGAGCGGCATGGACCTGGATAGGAGGGGGAACAAATCCCCTCCATTTTCCTCCTGCAGCTACTTAATGCCTATCAGAGGGAGAGGAGGAGAAGCAAACTTTTAGTGGCTGCAGGAAAAAAATTGAGGGGATTTGTTCCTCTAAATGCCCCCCCCATCCAGGTGTTCAGGAGCAACATATTGCAATTGTGACCCCTGTAGTTACGCCCCTGGGATGAGTGGCAGTGGTGGTGTGGGGGGAGGGATAGGATCAGTGGCATCGGTGCTGGGGGATGGGATGAGTGGCAGTGGTGAGGGAGAGATGGGATGAGTGGCAACGGTGGGGGGGATGGGATCAGTGGCAGCAGTAGTGGTTGGGTGGGGATGGGATCAGTAGTAACGGTGGTGGTGGGGGGATGGGATGAGTGGCAGTGGTGAGGGGGATGGGATCAGTGGCAAGGGTTGTAGTTGGGAGGTGGGATCAGTGGTGGGGAGGTTGATGAATGGCAGTGGTGGGGGACATTGGATGAAATAAGTGGCACCGGTGGTGAAAGGATGGGATCCGTGGCAAGGGTGGTGGTTGGGGGGGTGGGATGGGATGAGCGGTGGGGAGGGGAATGGTATCAGTGGCAAGGATGGTGGTTGCGGGATGGGATCAGTGGCAGTAGTGGTCATGGTGGGGTGGATCAGTGGCAGCAGTGGTTGTGGTGGTGTGGGGGGTATCAGTGGTGGTGGTGTGGGGGGAGGGGGCATCAATGGCAGTAGTGATGGTGTGGGGGGGGATCAGTGGCAGTAGTGGTGGTGTGGGGGGTATCAGTGGCAGTAGTAGTGGTGTGTGGGGTATCAGTGGCAGTAGTGGTGGTGTGGGGGGTATCAGTGGCAGTAGTGTTGGTGTGGGGGGTATCAGTGGCAGTAGTAGTGGCGTGGGGGTATCCGTGGCAGTAGTAGTGGTGTGGGGGGTATCAGTGGCAGTAGTGGTGGTGTGGGGGGGTATCAGTGGCAGTAGTGGTGGTGTGGGGGGTATCAGTGGCAGTAGTGGTGGTGTGGGGGGTATCAGTGGCAGTAGTAGTGGTGTGGGGGGGTATCTGTGGCAGTAGTGGTGGTGTGGGGGGGTATCAGTGGCAGTAGTGGTGTGGGGGGGATCAGATGGGTGCCACTCACTTGCAGACCACTTGGTACCCCCTCCTTGCTCGGTCTTGCTTGGGCGAACAGAGAGGACGGCCTGTGACTGAAGGCGGAGCTGGAGAAGATGGACGGAGCGGGCGGGGACTGTGCCAGTGAGTGCAGGCGGTGACAGAGAAGATGGGCGGGGACTTGAGTGAAGGCGGAGCTGGAGAATATGGGCGGAGTGGGTGGGGACAGGGAAGATGGGCGTGGAATGTGCGGGCGGAGAGGATGGGTGGAGATGATGGGCGGAGAGGATGGGCGAAGCGGGCAGGGACTGTCCCCGTGAGTGCGGGAGCAGAGGATGGGTGGGGAGGATGGGTGGGGACTGTGCCATGTGCTCGTGAGTGTGTGCGGGGAGGATGGGCGGAGCAGCTGGAGAGGATGCGCGGAGCGCACCGGGACTCCACGTGAATCTCCCGGGTGGCGGCGGGCCCCCCTACAGTGGCGGAACTCAAGGGCCCAGTCGCAAATGCGACTGGTGCGACCCTGATAATTCCGCTACTGACAGGTATGTTGTTTCGTGCAAAAGAGCAACCCTACCGCAGTATATCTGCAGTAGGCGGTCTTTAAGTAGTTAAAGGGTAACTTCACCTGTGTGGGGGGAAAAATAGCAATTAAAAAAAATAATATAGCGTATACAATTGCGACACAAATGATATTGTAATTGAATGTTATGTTATATTAAAAATTACCTTTCCTTTTCAATCTGCAGCACTGTCATTTTCCATAAATGCAATGCAATATGGCTACCTGGAGGTGTTCAATACACAGGATGTGTACAGAACGCCCTCCAAAAACATAATTTCCTGCCTGTGTGATTGGCTCACTGATTTACCCAGAAGTCTACACCAAGATACAAGTCAGATATCAGGAATCCCTTGCAACACAAATGTATTTTTTTGGTGAAATACTCCCAGTAGGAAATCACATCTAAAGGGAGGCAGACCCTGTAGTTTTCCTCATTAGAGCCCTGCAGTTGCAGGAGCTGATTGATAATTATGAAACCACTCCCATATTAGATTTGCTTTCCCACATGGACACTAACACACAAGGATTTTTTCCAGAATAACAAAAAGTGGGAATCTGCAACAAATTTTGTTAAAATCCTTGCAATGTACATTGAACACCCAGAGGGGAATGTTTTTTTTCTAAACAAAAGTTACTCTTTAACTGCTTCCCGACCAGCCGCCGCAGTTATACTGCGGCAGGTTGGCTCCCTTGCACGAGCCGTCGTAGCTATACGTCGGCTCGCGGGGTTGGGATAGCAGGCGCATGCCCACTGCACAGCAGGGGGGTAGCTAGGAACCACGATCCGTCACTTCCTCTAGTCAGTCCCCTCCCCCTTCAGTTAGAATAACCAGGGAACACAGTTAACCCCTTGATCACCCCTAGTGTTAACCCCTTCACTGCCAGTGAAATTTTTAAAGTAATCAATGCATTTTTATAGCATTGATTGCTGTATTAATGCCAATGGTCCCAAAAATGTGTCAAAATTGTCCGATGTGTCCACCATAATGTTGCAGTCATGATAAAAATTGCAGATCGCCGCCATTACTAGTAAAAAAAAAAATAATGATAAAAATGTTATAAATCTATCCCCTGTTTTGTAGACGCTATAACTTTTGCACAAACCAATCAATATACGCTTATTGCGATTTTTTTACCAAAAATATGTAGAAGAATACATATCAGCCTAAACTGAGAAAAAATTTGCTTTTTAAAAAAAAAAAAAATGGAGATTTATTATAGCAAAAAGTACAAAATATTGTGTTTTTTCCTAATTTGTCGCTCTTTTTTTGTTTATAGCGCAAAAAATAAAAATCACAGAGGCGATCAAATACCACCAAAAGAAAGCTCTATTTGTGGGGAAAAAGGACGTCAACTTTGTTTGGGTGCAATGACGCACGACTACGCAATTGTCAGTTAAAGCGACGCAGTGCGAATCGCAAAAAGTGCTCTGGTCAGGAAAGGGGTAAATTCTTCCAGGGCTGAAGTGGTTAAACAAATATTGTTACTGTAGATAAAAGTATAAATTATATTCTATCTTGTCCTGTTTAAAATGACACAAGGAACTTTGAGCCTCACGTAGGCAATTTCTGCTGGTATTAAAGTTTAGGGATTAAACTACTAGTCCGGTTATGTTGGGGTATTGGCTAAGTCAGTGGTTCTCAACCTTTCTAGTGCCGTGAGCCCTTGATAAAATTTCCCAAGTTGTGGGGACCCCTAACAGTAAAATTATTTTCGTTGGTCCCGTTTGCTGGCACAGTGGTGACAATTGATGGGCACAGTGGTGACAATTGATGGGCACAGTGGCTGCACAATGGTGACATTTGCTGGCACAGTGGTGACAATTGATGGGCACAGTGGCTGCGTTTGGCACAGTGGCAACAATTAAAGGGCACAGTGGCGGCGTTTGCTGGCACAGTGGTGACATTTCATGGGCACAGTGGCTGCATTTGATGGCACAATGGCGGCGTTTGCTGGCACAGTGGTGACAATTGATGGCACAGTGGCGGCGTTGCTGGCACAGTGGCGACAATTGATGGGCACAGTGGCTGCGTTTGATGGCACAGTGGCGGCGTTTTAATGGGGGTTTTTTTTCAGATTTTATTCAGTTTGTTTGCACCCCCACCACTGATTTATATATAAACGTCCCAGTTGGTTCCTCAAAAGTGGTTATTCCGTGCCAGTGCTAGATACAAAGTGTATAGCACCCAAACATGTATCTAGCACTGGCACGGAATAACCACTTTTGAGGAACCAACTGGGACGTTTATATAGTAATGATATGTATTGTTCCATAATAAAAAAAATGTTGTAATGTGAGCATTTACTTTTAAAAAATCTATGTCTTGATTGCCCTGGTTACACACAGTGCAAAATGATTTTATAATTACTGTGTCTGACTTACCAAAAATCACAGGTGTTCTTCAGCTTCTGCAAGTGACGTTTTGTCGCCGCCCTCTTGGTACATTCTTCCGCAGCAAGCGGACTTCGGTGGGTGTAAAAAGATGTCCGCTTGCCGACTTCTAAGTGTAGCCTTACTGCGGACGAGAGTACCAAGATGGCAGCGACGGAACGTCATTTCCATGCGGTCTCTCCTCTCCAGGAAGTGACATCTCGCTGGCCGAGACGACAGACTCCGGCAGTAACTTCGGGTCAGTCTCTGGCATTCGCGACCCCCTGGCGAATCGGCAATCGACCCCCAGGTTGAGACCCGCTGGGCTAAGTAGGAGGGAGTTTTTTTACTAAGGTTATAACTGCTCGGTTGTCTAATTACACTGTCATGTTTATCTTTATCTCATCTCCTTATCTACATCACCATCCACTGGGGGAGTTTTTTCTGGGTCATTACTGAAAGTTTTAACGATGGTCTTCACTAACTACCTGAAGTTATTGTACAATGGCTATGTCTGATGTTAAACTGGTATCCTGGAAAATAAGAGGCCTGAATGACAAATTTAAACATTCCTTAACGTTCAAATTCTTAGCGTCCCACAAGCCAGATATCCTATTTCTACAGGAGACTCATCTCATGGGAAGTAAGATGCTGGCTCTGCGTAGATCTTGGGTGAGGCAGGCCTTTCATACCACATACTCAACCTATGCGAGAGGAGTCGCAATCCTCATAAGTAAAGCCCTACCATGTAAGGTTGAGAGAGTGTTTTTGGACCCCAATGGCAGATATATCATTTTATTACTGGAACTGCAGTGTTTATCCTTATGACACAACACAGGAAGCACCTCCATGGTTAACAGAGGACAGAGTTAAAATTAGACTTGAGAAACTTAACATTAATAAATCACCGGGACCAGATGGCTTGCATCCGAGGGTACTTAGGGAACTCAGTCAAGTGATTGCCAGACCGTTGTTCCTAATTTTTACAGACAGTCTACTGACTGGAATGGTACCAGCTGATTGGAAAAAAGCCAATGTAGCACCAATATTTAAAAAGGGCCCAAAATATATCCCTGGGAATTACAGACCAGTTAGCCTAACATCAATAGTATGTAAACTATTGGAGGGAATGATAAGGGACTATATACAAGATTTTAGTAATGAGAACGGTATCATTAGCAGTAATCAGCAAGGATTCATGAAGAATCCTTCTTGCCAAACCAATCTACTAACCTTCTATGAGGAGGTGAGTTGCCATCTAGATAAGGGAAGGCCCGTAGACGTGGTGCATCTGGATTTTGCAAAAGCATTTGACACAGTTCCCCATAAACATTTACTGTACAAAATAAGGTCCGTTGGCATGGACCATAGGGTGAGTACATGGATTGAAAACTGGCTACAAGGGCGAGTTCAGAGGGTGGTGATAAATGGGGAGTACTCGGAATGGTCAGGGGTAGGTAATGGGGTTCCCCAGGGTTCTGTGCTGGGACCAATCCTATTTAATTTGTTCATAAACGACCTGGAGGATGGGATACACAGTTCAATCTCTGTATTTGCAGACGACACTAAGCTAAGCAGGGCAATAACTTCTCTGCAGGATGTGGAAACCTTGCAAAAAGATCTGAACAAATTAATGGGGTGGGCAACTACATGGCAGATGAGGTTCAATGTAGAAAAATGTAAAATAATGCATTTGGGTGGCAAAAATATGAATGCAATCTATACACTGGGGGGAGAACCTCTGGGGGAATCTAGGATGGAAAAGGACCTGGGGGTCCTAGTAGATGATAGGCTCAGCAATGGCATGCAATGCCAAGCTGCTGCTAACAAAGCAAACAGAATATTGGCATGCATTAAAAGGGGGATCAACTCCAGAGATAAAATGATAATTCTCCCACTCTACAAGACTCTGGTCTGGCCACACCTAGAGTATGCTGTCCAGTTCTGGTCACCAGTCCTCAGGAAGGATGTACTGGAAATGGAGCGAGTACAAAGAAGGGCAACAAAGCTAATAAAGGGTCTTGTCAGGAAAGGGTCCATCCGCTGGTAAGATATATTGTTTGGCGTGCAGTACTGGGGTCCACCAGCAGGTGTCTCCTGGCAGTTTTGAACTGTCAGGGGAATATTTCCCTGCTGGTGTCATTTCATCTTTTGGCCGCAGTACTGACGTCCACCAGCGGATGGATCCTGCCAGTATGGAGCAGACAACACTCCCTGTGCTCAGGTGTTACTTGAAGACAATTATTGTCAGTCCCATAAATACCCGGCAAGCCCTCACATGCTTGCCTTGGTATCTCTCTCCTTGAGCCCTGACCTTGTTCGCCTGTTACCCGATCCTGAGCCTGCATCTGACCTTGTTCCCGAGCTTATCCTGACCCGGTCCCTTCTGTGTGCCTGTACCCTTCAGCCCGATCCATTCCTCCTCTGTCCAGGGCCAGATTAAGAGCAACATGGGCCTGGTGCTAAGGATTTTGGTGGGCCTTTTTATGAAAATAAATAAAATGAAAACGCAAACAATTTTTTGTTGAATTAAATTAAAGAGAGAGAGTGTGAGAGAGTGGTTGAGAGAGAGAGAGAGAGAGGGGGGGGGGGGGTGATAGCCAGATAGGGGGCTGAAAAATAGGGGATGAGAGGGAGGGGAAAAGAGAGAGAAAGGTGTTGAATGAGAGAGATGGGGACGAGAGAGAGGAGGTGAGAAAAAGGGGAATAGAGAGAGGGTGAAAGAGAGAGAAGGTGGTAGGAAAGAGGGGGTTGAAGCGGGCAAGAGAGAGAGAATGGGGGATGAAGGGGGTGAGAGAGAGAACAGGGTGAAAGAGAGGGGATGAGAGAGCGGGGGTGAAAGAGAGAGAGAGGGGGGTGTGAGAGTGAGGGGGTGAGTCTGTGGGGGGCACAGCATAGTACATTACACCGGGGGGGGGATAGCACAGTACATTACATGGTTGACACTACACATTACATGGTGGATACATGGATACAGCACATTTAATGGTGGGTGAAGCACAGCACATTACATAGCGGGCACAGCACATTACACTGTTGGCACTGCCCAGTACAGCACATTACAAGGTAGGCACAGTACATTATATGGTGGGCACAGCACATGACATGGTTGGTACTGCACAACACAGCACATTGCATGGTGGGCACAACACAGCACATGCACAAGATGGGCACAGGACCTTATATGGTGGGCACAGCACATGACATGGTGGGCACAGCTGAGCACATTACATGTTGGGCATTGCACATTACAAGTGGGCACTGCACAGCACATTATATGGTGGGCACAGCATATTATATGGTGGGTACTGCACATTGCATGGTGGGCACTGCACAGCACATGACAAGGTGGGCACTGCATGACACCACATGACATGGTGGGCACTGCATGACACAGCACAGCACATTACAATGTGAGCACAGCACATTAATTGGTGGACACCGCACATGACATGGTGAGCCCTGCATAGCGCATTCCACTGTGGGTACTGCACGGCACATGCCATGGTGGACAATGTACAGCACATTACATGCTGGGTACAGCAGATTACATGGTAAGCACTGCATGGCGCAGCACATGACATGGTGGGCACAACACAGCACGACAGGGTGGGCACTGCACAGTAATTTACATGGTGGGCACTGCACATGACACGGTTGGCACTGCATGGCACAGCACATTACATGGTGAGTACAGCGCATTACATGGTGGGCACTGCATGGCACAGCACATAATGTGGTGGGCACAGCGCATTACATGGTGGGCACTGAATGGCACAACACATTACATGGTGGGCACTGCAAGGCATAGCACATTTCATTGTGGGCAATGCAACTGCACATTACATGTTAGGAACTGCACATGACATGGTGGGCACTGCTGAACAGCCCAGCACATTGCACAGTGGGCACAACACACTACATGCTGGGCACAACACATGGCAGGGTGGGCACAGCACATGACATGGTGGGCACTGCATGGCACATCACATTACATGGTGGGCACTGTACATTACTTGGTGGGATCACTGCATGGCACAGCACATTACATGGTGGGCACTGCAATGTACAGCACATGACATGGTGGGCACTGCAATGTACAGCACATGACATGGTGGGCACTGCACAATACATAGTGAGCACTGCAATGCACAGCAAATTACATACTGGGCACAGCACATTACATGGGAGGCACTGCAATGCACAGCACATGACATAGTTGGCACAGCACATTACATGGGGGGCACTGCAATGCACAGCACATGACATAGTGGGCACAGCACATTACATGGGACCACTGCAATGCACATGACATGGCATAGTGGGCACAGCACATTACATGGGGGCACTGCAATGCACATGACATGGTGGGCACAGCACATTACATGACATGGTGGGCACTGCAATGCACATGACATGGTGGGCACAGCACATTACATGGGGGCACTGCAATGCACATGACATAGTGGGCACAGCACATTACATGGGGTGCACTGCAATGCACATGACATGACATGGTGGGCACAGCACATTACATGGGGGCACTGCAATGCACATGACATGGTGGGCACAGCACATTACATGGGGGCACTGCAATGCACATGACATGACATGGTGGGCACAGCACATTACATGGGGGCACTGCAATGCACATGACATGGTGGGCACAGCACATTACACGGGGGGCACTGCAATGCACATGACATGGTGGGCACAGCACATTACACGGGGGGCACTGCAATGCACATGACATGACATGGTGGGCACAGCACATTACATGGGGGCACTGCAATGCACATGACATGACATGGTGGGCACAGCACATTACATGGGGGCACTGCAATGCACATGACATGGTGGGCACAGCACATTACATGGGGGCACTGCAATGCACATGACATGACATGGTGGGCACAGCACATTACATGGGGGCACTGCAATGCACATGACATGGTGGGCACAGCACATTACACGGGGGGCACTGCAATGCACATGACATGGTGGGCACAGCACATTACATGAGGGCACTGCAATGCACATGACATGGTGGGCACAGCACATTACATGGGGGCACTGCAATGCACATGACATGACATGGTGGGCACAGCACATTACATGGGGGCACTGCAATGCACATGACATGGTGGGCACAGCACATTACATGGGGGCACTTCAATGCACATGACATGGTGGGCACAGCACATTACATGGGGGCACTTCAATGCACATGACATGACATGGTGGGCACAGCACATTACATGGGGGCACTGCAATGCACATGACATAGTGGGCACAGCACATTACATGGGGGCACTGCAATGCACATGACATGGTGGGCACAGCACATTACATGGGGGCACTTCAATGCACATGACATGGTGGGCACAGCACATTACATGGGGGCACTTCAATGCACATGACATGACATGGTGGGCACAGCACATTACATGGGGGCACTGCAATGCACATGACATAGTGGGCACAGCACATTACATGGGGGCACTGCAATGCACATGACATGGTGGGCACTGGGCACATTACATGGGGGGAAGCAGCAGTCTTTCCCCTAGCACAATAAAACACCTTCCTAACAAATGTACTGACCTTATCTCAACAGCAGCATGGGAGATGTCCTTCCTCCCGGGCTCCTGCTTGTTAGGAGAACATCAGCGCCCCTCCCCCAGACAGCTCCCAGACACTGAGGAGGATCTGTGTGAGTGTAACAGATCATGTGATAGGAGTCAGGCGGCATCGGCAGAGACAGGACTCGGCTGCACTGACTCTTGTCTCCTCCATGTGTGCAAAGAGGGCTCCTCTTCCTTCAGGCACACAGATATTCATAAGCCACTGGCATGGGCCTATATTGAGGGGGGGCCTGGAGCTGCAGCTCCACCAGCCCCTATGTTAATCCGGCCCTGCCTCTGTCCTGTTTTTCCCTGTTCATCATTTGTTGATCTCCCTGTGTATGACCTTGGCTTGGCTAACGTTTACGTTCCTGGAATATCCCTTGTCCTGCTGACCTGCCGTGTATGACCCTGGCCTGGCTGACATCTGTGATTCTGGTATTGCCCCTTGCTGTATATATTGTTGTTGTTGGTGGGTTTGTTGGGTTGTTTGGGCACTGTTTGTATTTTCTAATTATCATCTATTTTAATAAATATCATTATTCCCTCTACATGCGTTTTGGGTTATCTCTGTGCAGTTCACACAGTCTGGTCTACTAATTCTCCTGACAGTATACCAAGGCCATCCCTACCAGACGTGATTGCACTGAGGAGCCTTTTTGAAAATGCAGGCAGAAATAGTGTATTATCTTTCCTCATTGGTAACTGAGGATAATAGTTATTACCGTCTGGTATTGAAGGAGTGGGCCAGGGATCAACTATTTCAGCCTCTGATTCAGCTGTGTGCAGAGCTAGCCATGTCCAGTACTCCAGAGGGCAGGGATGATTCTTCTCCCCCCTTCAGTTTAGATCAGGTTGAGTCTCTGGTGTGGTTATTAGAGGATGATCCAGCCTTTTTCATGGAACGTTATACCTCTTGTTCACAGCAGGTGTTGTCTGATTGCATCCATTCAGTGCAATCGCTGGTTAGTCAGGCTGTGTGCGAATCAATGTTTGTTCAACCTGTGCTACAGACATGGTCAGATCTCCTGCATTTAGCCATACCACAACATTCCAGCCCTGCCATTAATCACCTGCCTTCCCAAGAATCTGTTCCCCCATCACTCATGGCAACCTCAGCTACAGTCCAGTATACACAGCTTCCCACCAAGTATTATTACCCAGTCTCTACTCACTGCACCTATCCTGCTTTCAATCCACCTGCCTCTTCTCCCCCACCTGTAACAATCCCACAAAACCCTCCCCCAGCCACTGTTCCTTGGTCTTCTTTTTGCCCAACTACTTTCTTTTCTTATAGCCCTGCACCTACGTACAAACTGCAGTGGCTAAAACAAAAACAAACAAAAGTTCTTTCCGACCCACACAATCCAGCCAGTAAACCAACCTGCCTCCACACCAACCAACCTATTCCAGCCTGCGTTCACGCCAGTTGAACCTGATGACCCACCTATGTCTGACGTCCCAGTGCCTGCTACCCAGCCTGACGTCCCAGTGCCTGCTACCCAGCCTGACGTCCCAGTGCCTGCTACCCAGCCTGACGTCCCAGTGCCTGCTACCCAGCCTGACGTCCCAGTGCCTGCGACCCAGTCTGATGCTCCAGTGACCACTGTCCTGTACGATGTACCTGTTGTTCAGCCTGTTGTGCCAGTACCTGCTGTTTTGCCTGATGTGCCTGCCTTCCAGCTTGATGTCTTTGCCTCCCAGTCTGATGTGCCTGCTGTCCAGTCTGCCCTGATGCCTGCCTTCCAGCCCAAAGTCTCGGTGCCCGCTTTCCAGTCTGATGTGCCTGCTATCCAGTCTGATGTGCCTGCCTCCCAGTCTGATGTCCTGATGCCTACCTTCCAGCCTGTCTCGGTGTCCGCCTTCCAGCCGGATTTCTCGATGCCTGCCTTCCAGCTTGATGTCTCAGTGCCTGCCTTCCAGCTTGATGTCTCTGCCTTCCAGTCTGATGTGCCCGCTTCTCAGTCTGATGTCTTGATGCCTGCCTTCCAGCCGGATGTCTCGGCGCCTGCTTCCCAGCTTGATGTCTTTGCCTCCCAGTCTGATGTGCCCGCTCTCCAGTCTGCCCTGATGCCTGCCTTCCAGCCCGAAGTCTCGGTGCCCGCTTTCCAGTCTGATGTGCCTGCTATCCAGTCTGATGTGCCTGCCTCCCAGTCTGATGTCCTGATGCTTACCTTCCAGCCTGATGTCTCGGTGACCGCCTTCCAGCCGAATGTCTCGATGCCTGCCTTCCAGCCGGATGTCTCAGTGCCTGCCTTCCAGCTTGATGTCTCTGCTTTTCAGTTTGATGTGCCAGCTTCCCAGTTTGATGTGCCAGCTTCCCAGTTTGATGTGCCAGCTTCCCAGTCTGCTGTCTCAGTGCCTGCCTTCCAGCCTGATGTCTCGAAGCTTGCCTTCCAGCCTGATGTCTCAATGCCTGCCTTCCAGCCTGATGTGCCAGCTTCCCAGTTTGATGTGCCAGCTTCCCAGTCTGGTGTGCCAGCTTCCCAGTCTGCTGTCTCAGTGTCTGCCTTCCAGCCTGATGTCTCGATGCCTGCCTTCCAGTCTGATGTGCCAGCTTCCCAGTCTGATGTGCCTGCTTCCCAGTCTGATGTGCCTGCTTCCCAGTCTGATGTGCCAGCTTCCCAGCTTGAAGTGCCCATGCCTGCTACCCAGCTTGAAGTGCCCGTGCCTGCTGCCCCGCTTGATGTACCTGCTGCCCCGCTTGATGTGCCTGCTGCCCAGCTTGAAGTGCCCATGCCTGCTGCCCAGCCTGATGTGCCTGCTGCCCAGCTTGAAGTGCCCGTGCCTGCTGCCCAGCTTGAAGTGCCTGCTGCCCAGCTTGAAGTGCCTGCTGCCCAGCTCGAAGTGCCTGTGCCCACTGCCCAGCTTGGTGTGTTTCTGTCTGCTGCCCAGCTTGGTGTGTTCCTGTCTGCTGCCCAGCTTGGTGTGTTCCTGTCTGCTGCCCAGCTTGGTGTGTTCCTGTCTGCTGCCCAGCTTGGTGTGTTCCTGTCTGCTGCCCAGCTTGGTTTGTTCCTGTCTGCATGCCCAGCTTAGTTTGTTCCTGTCTGCTGCCCAGCTTGGTTTGACCTGTCTGCTGCCCAGCTTGGTTTGTTCCTGTCTGCTGCCCAGCTTGGTTTGTTCCTGTCCGCTGTCCAGCTCAATGACCCGGATGTGCCAGCTGTCTGCCCGGATGTGCCTGACGACCAGCCTGAAATGCCTTCTTCCACCATTCTGCCTGATGCCATAGACTATGCACAATTAAGTATAAAAAACAAAAAAATACTGCGCTACCCATGAAAACTAAACCCCCCAAAAGCAGCAGTTAAACAGTGAGATATTAAAAATATTGAAAATTAAAATGTGGAAAAATATATGGGTTTACACATGTATCTATAGATCAAACACGAGTGTCCATATATAATATCTGTGAATCTAAATAAGTGTTCATATATATTAGATGTAAATAAGTTGTAAGGTGATGATCTGAAATCAGTCCAAAAGAGACCCTTGGGTGATCCCAACCAGAGTCAATGATGAAAAATATGTGTGTGACACCCCATACAGTATCCGCAAACACACAATAATTGCGCTTACCACAAGGCAAGCGAACACCAGCCTGTATCACGTCTTGGTATAAACAATCCAGATGGTACACTTAAGCTGCATACACCATGGTTGAAAGGATGTATTAAGGACACCAGACTTCCATCACAAGACAAGCCAACAACAGCTTGTGTTCAGTATCAATATACCACACCACACTCCGTGATCCACCACCAGGCAAATAATGCACTTACCGCAAGGCAAAACAACAACAGCTTGTGTTCAATAACGGTGTGAGGGATTCAACTGGCGCTCTGGACCGCCTACAGCATGAACCGAAGGATACAGCAAGGACTCCAAATTGACCTCTCACAAACATGTGAATAAAAGGAAAATGGCCATAGTGTAATACTGATAAAAAAGTTTAATCGAATAAGGTAGAAAACTCACATGAATAAAATAAAGTACAACAAACAGCCGGCCGACATAGCGAGCACCCGTCCACACTGAAAATGGCGATGACGTTAGAGCGTCAACCACCCGACGTACGTTTCACCACAAATGGCGTCGTCTGGGGAACTTTTTTATTTTTATGGACAATTAAGACTAGTTGGAGCGTCCGGAGGCTGCTCTTTTAGGGGGGGTACTGTCAGGAAAGGGTCCATCCGCTGGTAAGATATATCGTTGGGGGGGGGAGTACTGGGGTCCACCAGCAGGTGTCTCCTGGCAGTTTTGAACTGTCAGGGGAATATTTCCCTGCTGGCGTCATTTCATCTTTTGGCCGCAGTACTGATGTCCACCAGCGGATGGATCCTGGCAGTATGGAGCAGACAACATTCCCTGCGCTCAGGTGTTACTTGAAGACAATTATTGTCAGTCCCATAAATACCCGGCAAGCCCTCACATGCTTGCCTTGGTATCTCTCTCCTTGAGCCCTGACCTTGTTCGCCTGTTACCCGATCCTGAGCCTGCATCTGACCTTGTTCCCGAGCTTATCCTGACCCGGTCCCTTCTGTGTTCCTGTACCCTTCAGCCCGATCCATTCCTCCTCTGTCCTGTTGGTTCCCTGTTCATCATTTATTGATCTCCCTGTGTATGACCTTGGCTTGGCTAATGTTTACGTTCCTGGAATATCCCTTGTCCTGCTGACCTGCTGTGTATGACCCTGGCCTGGCTGACATCTGTGATTCTGGTATTGCCCCTTGCTGTATATATTGTTGTTGTTGGTGGGTTTGTTGGATTGTTTGGGCACTGTTTGTATTTTCTAATTATTATCTATTTTAATAAATATCATTATTCCCTCTACATGCGTTTTGGGTTATCTCTGTGCAGTTCACACAGTCTGGTCTACTAATTCTCCTGACAGGTCTGGAGGATCTTAGTTATGAGGAAAGGTTGCGAGCACTGAACTTATTCTCTCTGGAGAAGAGACGCTTGAGAGGGGATATGATTTCAATATACAAATACCGTACTGGTGACCCTACAATAGAAATAAAACTTTTTCGCAGAAGAGAGTTTAACTCGTGGCCACTCATTAAAATTAGAAGAAAAGAGGTTTAACCTTAAACTACGTAGAGGGTTCTTTACTGTAAGAGCGGCAAGGATGTGGAATTCCCTTCCACAGGCGGTGGTCACAGTGGGGAGCATCGATAGCTTCAAGAAACTATTAGATAAGCACCTGAATGACCGCAACATACAGCGATATACAATGTAATACTGACACATAATCACACATAGGTTGGACTTGATAGACTTGTGTCTTTTTTCAACCTCGCCTACTATGTAACTATGTAACTCCACTCAGTTCTTTGGGCGTTTGTAAATGTTTATTTGCCCCCTCCTGTAGATCCCACCCTACTTTCTCTATTAGCTCCCCTCCCCTCTACACTTATCATCTTTGCTGGGGACTTCAATTCAATCCTCGACCCAGCCCTAGATTCCTCTAACCCTCAGCGCATTGCTTCCCCTGACCTCGCTCAATGGGCAGACACATCCGCTCTATCTGAGGTATGGAGAAACATACTAACTCCAAAGTTTTTTCACATCTGTCCACAACGCATAAATCTGGCTCCAGGATAGACTTCGCTTTTGGTAGTAACTCAGTGCTCTCTAAAGTTTCTAGGGCCTCGTATCTCCCAGCGGGACTCTCTGACGACTCTCCGCTTGAAATATGCCTCAGGTTGGGTAGACGGAAAGATCCAGGCACCTGGAGGCTAGCTCCCAAATGGATTAACAATGACAGTGTAACTGAACTCATATCTCCACAACTAGAAGACTACTGGTCTCACAACACGGACACAGCTTCCCCTGGGGTGGTATGGGATGCCTTTAAGACCACGGCCCGAGGCTCTTACATTTCGGCCATTAAAGCTACCAGATCTGATTGTGCTGCTGAAACCTCTAGATTAGAGGGTCTGGAGACAGCCGCCTCTGCTTCCTTTGCTGAACATCCCACACCATCCAATTATCTACAACTAGCCCAAGCCAGTGAGGATTATAGCTCTACATTATACCTCTCTAATCCAAGCCGATGTCCGCCTACTGTCCGGTAAAATATTTGAATCGGGAGATAAAAATGGCCGCCTGCTAGCCAATCTGGTGGCCGACCCACATCTCCAAACTATAATCCCCGAATTGTTGTCAGAGACTGGGACCAGTGTCACCTACCCTGACGCAATCCTCCACAAATTTTTTGCCTTCTTTAGAAACTTATATCACCAACCCAAATGCCCTGCCCCTGAGACTATTGACTCAGCACTACAAAAATTACAGCTTCCTAGCCTGCCAGCCGCAGAGATTGAGGCCCTAGAGGCCCCAATAACAACCCATGAGATAGAGTTGGCCATCGCCTCACTCCCCCCCTCCAAAACCCCTGGACCAGATGGCCTCCGGGGTGACTGGTACAAAAGATACACCAAGCTTAAAGCCCCCAAGCTTCAGCTACTTTTCTTCCACAGCTTAGAGGTTAACTCCTTACCGCCCACTATGTACGCCCTACATTATACTCATCAGAGGCGGCTCTATAATTAGGCAAAAAAGGCGGCCGCCTAAGGCCTCGCTTTCCCAGGGGCCTCGCAGCCACCTAATTTGCCTGATGTGTGTGAGAGAATGAGATAAAGGATCGCCATCTTTCGTATACTGTGCTGCCTGCTGCAGCGGAATTGTAGAGGAGGTGGAGGCGGAGCTGCCGGGCCGGCCGCTGCTGAACCCGCCAGGACAAAGAGGCGGACTGAGCCAGGGGGCAGGGAGGCCTTGTAAAAATGCCGCTTGCTCCGCAGTCTGCACCGCCGGTACACTGTCTGCAGCAGAGCAGTGTGAGTATGCTGTGTGTCCAACCGACCGACTCATTCACTTCCCTGTCAGGCGAAGTGATCTCCGCCCTGCAGGAGCTTCCTAGTCCCACCCGGCGTGATGTCATTCACAGGCCGGGATGAAAGGGCAGAGGAGAGTGCTGCTGCAAAGACCTGCAAGGAGCCAGTGATGCCCCGTGCAAAAGTGCAGAGGCTTAAAACCTGGAGGGTATTATTGCATTACTATACATTAGTGACCAGTGGCAGTTAAAACCCCTTTGTGCTGCATTAGTGACACCAGTATCAGTGTTTATGAACCCTTTCATGCTGCACCAAATAGGGGTTAATTTAACACTGACACTGGTGCCACTAATGCAGCACAAAGGGGTTAATTAACGAATGCATCAGTGGCCAGTGGTGTATTTGATACTGCCCACCTCCATACACTCTGCACCCCTCTCATGTACATACTACCCACCTATATACACTCGCACCCCTCTCATGTACATACTACCCACCTATATACATTCGCACCCCTCTCATGTACATACTACCCACCTCCATACACTCTGCACCCCTCTCATGTACATACTACCCACCTATATACACTCGCACCCCTCTCATGTACATACTACCCACCTATATACACTCGCACCCCTCTCATGTACATACTACCCACCTCCATACACTCTGCACCCCTCTCATGTACATACTACCCCCCACCATACACTCCACACCCCTCTCATGTACATACTACCCCCACCATACACTCCGCACCCCTCTCGTACATACTATCCCCACCATACACTCCGCACCCCTCTCATTTACATACTACCCACCGCCATACACTCTACACCCCTCTCGTACATACCACCCACCGCCATACACTCTGCACTCCTCTCATGTACATACTACCCACCGTCATACACTCTGCACTCCTCTCATGTACATACTACCCCCCACCATACACTCCACACCCCTCTCCTGTACATATTACCCACCACTCATCTCATGTATATACACTCTGCACCCCTCTCATGTACATACTCCCCACCTCCATACACTCCGCACCCCTCTCCTGTACATACTACTCCCCACCCCTCTCATGTACATATTAGCCACTGCCACACAATCCGCACCCCTCTCATGTACATACTACCCACCGCCACACACTCCGCACCCCTCTTATGTACATACTACCCCCCACCATACACTCCGCACCCCTCTCATGTACAAACTACCTGCCCACATACCCTCCACTTTCCTCTCCTACTCAAGTTTACCGCCATTGTACAGTAGGGGCCCCTACTAGGGAGAGGGTGACCCATGCCATACAGAAACATTTGTATGTGTGGCTAAATTATGCTACCTATTGGGCATGGCTTTTTAGTTTGATTAGAAATTTTAGTCTTTCTTTTTTTTTTTTTACATGTTTTTATTTATTTTTTACAATCTTTTTATTTATTTTTTAAGTTTTTTTTGGTGAGAGTTTTTTTGGTTTCTTTGGAGAGATATCAGGGGTCTAAACATACCTCTGAAGTCTCACTTAAGACAGAGAAAGGAAATGAGGAAACACATTTCCCAGTTCCTTTCTCTGTAGCCTCAGCTGCACTGCAGATGAATGAACAGGAGACAGAGGCAAGGGGCCTTTTCCCGGCCTCCATCCTGAAGACCCCCCCCCCCCACAGCAATCAGCGTGAGGGCAGAGGAGGGAAGTCGGCAGCGCTGTGGGGGGGGGGGCACACCGTTATTTTTTATCGCTTGAATTATTTTTCCCATTATGAGTTTGAGTGGGGCCTCATGTCTAAGTTTTGCCTAAGGCCTCACAAAGCCTAGAGCCGCCTCTGATACTCATCCCTAAACCGGGCAAAGATCTCAAACTCCTACAGGCCCATTTCTCTATTAAACTACGACCTAAAAATTCTGGCCAAGGTCCTCGCTACTAGGTTGGTCAGAGTCCTGCCTGAACTGGTTGACAGCGATCAAACCGGTTTCAAGCCAGGAAAATTCACCGACAGTAATCTGCGAAAAGTTTTCACTCATCTGCAGCTCCCAAATTCCCATTCCCAAACCCTTGTAATGGTTGCATTATATATTGAATAAGCCTTTCGATACGGTAATCTGGTAATACATGAAATCAGTCCTACAGACATTTGGATTCGGTCCCTCCTTTTGCAAGTGGATAGACATATTATACAAATCCCCAATATCGCAAGTTAAATTAGGGGGCCTGCTGTTCGATCCCTTCCCAGTAGAGAGAAGTACTAGGCAGGGGTGTTCCCTCTCCCCATTTTTGTTCACCCTCGTTATGGAACCCCTGGCTACGGCCCTCAGGAACTCAGACTCAGTAAAAGGCATCAAGGTTGGCTCTATCACTGAAAAACTCTCTCTATACGCGGATGACCTCATGCTTTTTCTCAATGACCTGGGACCCTCCCTCCGTGCTGCTCTGAACATTATTTCTGAATTTTCCGAATTATCTGGGCTGAGAGTCAATTGGAACAAATCTCAAGCACTCCCTATTGACCCTCAGGCAAATATTCATGCAGACCCCTCTGTCTCCCTGACCAGAGGCGGCTCTAGGCTTTGTGAGGCCTTAGGCAAAACTTAGACATGAGGCCCCACTCAAACTCATAATGGGAAAAATAATTCAAGCAATAAAAAATAACGGTGTGCCCCCCCCCCCCCCCCCCCACAGCGCTGCCGACTTCCCTCCTCTGCCCTCACGCTGATTGCTGTGGGGGGGGGGGTCTTCAGGATGGAGGCCGGGAAAAGGCCCCTTGCCTCTGTCTCCTGTTCATTCATCTGCAGTGCAGCTGAGGCTACAGAGAAAGGAACTGGGAAATGTGTTTCCTCATTTCCTTTCTCTGTCTTAAGTGAGACTTCAGAGGTATGTTTAGACCCCTGATATCTCTCCAAAGAAACCAAAAAAACTCTCACCAAAAAAAACTTAAAAAATAAATAAAAAGATTGTAAAAAATAAATAAAAACATGTAAAAAAAAAAAAAAAGAAAGACTAAAATTTCTAATCAAACTAAAAAGCCATGCCCAATAGGTAGCATAATTTAGCCACACATACAAATGTTTCTGTATGGCATGGGTCACCCTCTCCCTAGTAGGGGCCCCTACTGTACAATGGCGGTAAACTTGAGTAGGAGAGGAAAGTGGAGGGTATGTGGGCAGGTAGTTTGTACATGAGAGGGGTGCGGAGTGTATGGTGGGGGGTAGTATGTACATAAGAGGGGTGCGGAGTGTGTGGCGGTGGGTAGTATGTACATGAGAGGGGTGCGGATCGTGTGGCAGTGGCTAATATGTACATGAGAGGGGTGGGGAGTAGTATGTACAGGAGAGGGGTGCGGAGTGTATGGAGGTGGGGAGTATGTACATGAGAGGGGTGCAGAGTGTATATACATGAGATGAGTGGTGGGTAATATGTACAGGAGAGGGGTGTGGAGTGTATGGTGGGGGGTAGTATGTACATGAGAGGAGTGCAGAGTGTATGACGGTGGGTAGTATGTACATGAGAGGAGTGCAGAGTGTATGGCGGTGGGTGGTATGTACGAGAGGGGTGTGGAGTGTATGGCGGTGGGTAGTATGTAAATGAGAGGGGTGCGGAGTGTATGGTGGGGATAGTATGTACGAGAGGGGTGCGGAGTGTATGGTGGGGGTAGTATGTACATGAGAGGGGTGTGGAGTGTATGGTGGGGGGTAGTATGTACATGAGAGGGGTGCAGAGTGTATGGAGGTGGGTAGTATGTACATGAGAGGGGTGCGAGTGTATATAGGTGGGTAGTATGTACATGAGAGGGGTGCGAGTGTATATAGGTGGGTAGTATGTACATGAGAGGGGTGCAGAGTGTATGGAGGTGGGTAGTATGTACATGAGAGGGGTGCGAATGTATATAGGTGGGTAGTATGTACATGAGAGGGGTGCGAGTGTATATAGGTGGGTAGTATGTACATGAGAGGGGTGCAGAGTGTATGGAGGTGGGCAGTATCAAATACACCACTGGCCACTGATGCATTCGTTAATTAACCCCTTTGTGCTGCATTAGTGGCACCAGTGTCAGTGTTAAATTAACCCCTATTTGGTGCAGCATGAAAGGGTTCATAAACACTGATACTGGTGTCACTAATGCAGCACAAAGGGGTTTTAACTGCCACTGGTCACTAATGTATAGTAATGCAATAATACCCTCCAGGTTTTAAGCCTCTGCACTTTTGCACGGGGCATCACTGGCTCCTTGCAGGTCTTTGCAGCAGCACTCTCCTCTGCCCTTTCATCCCGGCCTGTGAATGACATCACGCCGGGTGGGACTAGGAAGCTCCTGCAGGGCGGAGATCACTTCGCCTGACAGGGAAGTGAATGAGTCGGTCGGTTGGACACACAGCATACTCACACTGCTCTGCTGCAGACAGTGTACCGGCGGTGCAGACTGCGGAGCAAGCGGCATTTTTACAAGGCCTCCCTGCCCCCTGGCTCAGTCCGCCTCTTTGTCCTGGCGGGTTCAGCAGCGGCCGGCCCGGCAGCTCCGCCTCCACCTCCTCTACAATTCCGCTGCAGCAGGCAGCACAGTATACGAAAGATGGCGATCCTTTATCTCATTCTCTCACACACATCAGGCAAATTAGGTGGCTGCGAGGCCCCTGGGAAAGCGAGGCCTTAGGCGGCCGCCTTTTTTGCCTAATTATAGAGCCGCCTCTGTCCCTGACCTAGTCCTCCTCAGTCTGATATTTGGGCATTGACATTACCCCTAGAGTCTCCGACTTTGCTAAATTAAATCTATACCCCTTACTCACTCAACTCAAACTAAAACTTTGTGCCTGGAACAACCTTTCATTATCCCTTATAGGCACGATAAACCTACTCAAAATGAAATTCCTCACAGTTTTTCTTTATGCTCTGAGGCACTCCCCAATTTGGATCCCCAAATCATTCTTTCAAAACTTTGACTCCACTATAACCTTCTTTCTGTGGAAGTCTAGCCCCAGAATTAATAAATCTATACTCAAAAGGCCCTGGACAGAGGGTGGTCTAGCCTGTCCGGATCTTCAGAAATATTTCTTTGCTGCACTACTATCCCACGCTCATAACTATTTAGCATCAGATGACACCAATGCTGCTGTAGTCCTTGAGGCCGCGCGCCTCGGTTCATACGAGGCGCTGAGAAATGCTCTACATAGAGGTGTTAGGGCCCCCTCTCCTCTCACACTCTCCATGAAGGCAGTGATCAGGACTTGGCAATTAGTGGTATGTAAACTACAAGGAAATCCCCACACTAGATCTCCTGACACCCCCCTTGGCTCAACCCACATTTGTCAGAGTTTCAATCTGTCCCAGACCCAGGGTTCTGGGCTGCCAGAGGTATCAAAAAACTGGAGCATTTCTGCACTAGCGGCTCCCTGCTATCCTTCGACACCTTTAAGGAGAAATTTGGGCTTACTAATCGACAATTCTTTAGATTTCTTCAAATTCGCCATGCCTTCACTGCCCAATTTGGATCCACCCCAGTGCTTCTCCTACAGTCCAACCTTGAATCCACATTGAGGGAAGTTCCCTTGCTCAAACCCACCTCTACCATTTACAAGGCCTTATTACCCTCAGCCCACTTTGGTCTGGAGGATTTGTTCTCTAAATGGCAGGGCGTGATCCCTGATCTTGACTGGGAAGATGCCTGGGAGTATCCTTTTCTACAACTTATCTTCGTAAGAGCTCAGTTGATGCAATTTAAACTGATCCACAGGGTTTACTTGTTGTCCAAAATTTACCCAAATTCCTCCTCCAACTGTTGGAAGTGTGGTATAGCTGCGGCTGACTTCAACCATATGTTATGGTCCTGTCCCAAGATCCAGTCCTTTTGGACGGAGGTCACAAAATTCATAGAAACTCTGCTCATGATCCATGTTCCCCTGAAGGTGTCGTTCTGCCTGCTGGGTCTGGTTGGCCCCCTGGCCCACCGCCGAGCAACCAGAACCCTAATATATCTCCTATTATTTTATGCTAGGCAGGCTTTACTCATAAAATGGAAACAACCAGAGGGACCCACCTTGAATTCATGGAAATCGTTGATCAACTCAGCGGTGCCATTATACAAAGCGGCTTATCTAGCTAAATGCTGCCCAGCCAAGTTTGACAAAATTTGGCAAGTGTGGTTAGATTCAGACATCTCAAGCGTGACACAATAAGACCTTTGATGAAGTCAGAGAAAGGGAATATGGGGATTATGACGGTGCCAGGAAAAACACAGTATATTTTTTTTAAATAAATAATTTTTATTAAGACATATCATGTATATAAAAAATATATAAACAGAAAAATTACAAAATCAAGGTGTGCATAAATGCTAAAAACATATCTGTAGTGAACTTCACAAGGCTTGGCCTCATGGATGTGACGGCCAATGCGAAGGGTAGGTATTTTAATTATCCGACATGTTTCGCCAGTATTGGCTTCTTCAGGGATAGGTTGTTAATACCTAGAACGCTACAATAATTCTGTGAAAATGACATAACAATCAGTAGATATAATCGAATGAATGATACAATAGAAAAAATCATTTAAATAGATATATATATATATGTTTGCGAGCTGACAGTATAGACTGACCTCCACCACCACCCAAAGGGCACCAAGAAAAAGTCCCCACACAACATCGGGCAGCCCAGAGATCCCCATCCCGAAACAATCACCCAACCAGACATTCTATAGATGGAAATGAGATACCTGCAAGTCACCAGGGGGGGGCCTCCACACACCTCCAGCACTGATATTTTCTACCAAAAATAGGGATGATGTCCAGCCTGTCCGGGTTATAACCCAATATTCCCAACATCACAAGGAAATAAGAGACATTTTATGTAAATTTTGGCCTCTTCTGACAGCAGACAATACCATCAAAAAATACATTCAGTCTCAGCCTCAAATCACTTACCGTCGCTCTCCATCCCTACGGGATAAAGTCACGGCGAGTCACCATACATCTAAACTTGAGTGTCTTTCAACTGTGCATGGCACATTTCCTTGTGGCCACTGCGACACATGTGAGTTCATCTACGATACATGCGAAAAACCGCTTCCCAATGGCCAAACATACAAAATTAAACACAAAGTTACGTGCCAGACTATTGGTGTAGTATATCTTGCCACATGCCTCTGTGGCAGTTACTATGTGGGTAAAACCAAACGCCAATTTTGTGTAAGGATTCGAGATCATATCAAGCCCTTATTGAAAGGGAAGACTTCTACCTCTATTAATCGACATATAGCACAGTATCATGAGTTTAATCCCCATGTCATAGGATTTACAGCATTAGAACACATCCCTGTACATGTAAGGGGTGGAGATATTGACCAGAAACTTTTACAGTTAGAAACCAAGTGGATACACATTTTGGATGCCACCAAATATCCTGGGCTCAATGAAAATATTAGTTTCAAACCTTTCCTATAAAAAACTTTTCTGCGATGTGGATTATATCAAGTTTTACTGTATTCATTTACTTTATTTATGTGTTTTCTTCATAATCCTCCCCTTAGCCCTCCCCGTGCATAAGTTGGCTGTGTTGGATTGGGACACAGCCCCCCCCCCCCCCCTTTTTCCCTTCCTTTCCTTTTCCTTTGGGAGAAAAAAATATACTTTCTCTTATTATGGGATACATCACGGTATATGTATGTTTAGTTAAGACACTTACTTTATTATCTTGTACATTATTGTAAATTATATGTTGATCTTTCTGTTTGATTGATAGTTTATGAATCTTTATCATTACTACCTATGTATGGTTTTTGCGAGCTGTCAGGGCGACTTGTGTGAGCACACTCTAGGGACAAACCCCCCCCCCCCCCTCTATATCTTTCCTTCTGTAATCTGTCCCAATTTCATGCCTTGTGTGCAGGCGCTTCTTTGGGGTTTTACCCATGTCCCTGGACTGTTCTCGCCCACCTTTACCTTCTCCCTCTGCGTGCCTCGATAACGTCCCCGTGCCCTCGGATGCTCGGGCTTTCTTTTTCCCTTCCTATTCCCCTTCTTCCCCCTCTTTCTTTTCTCATTCTCCCCCCCTCCCTTGCCTCCTTCCTCTCCTGTCTTTCCACTTTCCGGCCTATTTCCTTCCTTTTCTCCTTTTCTTCCCTTATTCCCTCTCAATCCCCTTTCTGGTTGCTCTATTGTCCCTGAGTCCCTGCTTCCCGATGTGGGGTTTATGCACTTCATCCGGTACTTTTAGCCTCCTACCGGGGACACACTTAGCTGTATGGACACCCAAGGGCTTAGGGAATTCCCTCTGCCCACCTTAGCCACGACGCATTGGAAATTTCTATTCTTTTCCAGGTATCACTCTGCTCTATGCGGCGTTTGACACCGCGTCCTGTCTGTGATGTTGATCACATCACCATGGACACCACCGCAATGCCTTCTGGATCTTGTAGGCCGGGACGGATCTGCGGTGGGCGCATGCGCCGTGGCTTCCTTTGTCCGCGCACACGTGCGGTGACGTCAGACGCCGCGCGTGTGTGGGGGGCATAAGAACGCCGGCATCCCAGGCCAGCACACTCGCCAGGGATGTCACAGGACACCGACGTATCAACCACCACTTGACTGGGTAGGTACTAGTATGGACCCTCAATGCTTGGCGCCTTAATTGACTTACTTCTTGTTCTTACTATCCTTTGCTTTTTGGTTTTTCCTATCTAGTGTTATCACTGGCTGCAGGCTTTACTTAGCCCAGCATTTCGCTTTATATCTACTCAATGGTAAGTGTGCACTTACCTTGCTTTTCGCTGCTGTAATCTACCTATGGATCAACCAAAGTGCATTTTGTGATTATACCTTCTCCCCCCCAGATAATCTTACAAGTGGCATATAAATTCCTTTCCTGTTTATGCAAATCATAGAGATATGTCTCCTATTGTTGCTTAAAGTTTCTCTCTAAGCTGAAGGACTTATCGGTGTCCTGCCATTCACTTTAAAGAGCACTATTTTGTAAGTACATTAATTGGAGACTTTTTAGTCCCATATAATGAATTTTCTCCACCAATTATTGGAACTTATATAACTTCTTTGAAAAAAATTTGAAAAATATGACATTATCATAAATGATCTTATTCTAAATAATTTATACCTCTTTAGATATATACTTGGCCAGGTCCTTTTTACTGCCCCCTGCAGCTACCTATTGTGATCTTGGCTGGAGGTTTAGTGCTGGAGGTGTGTGGAGGCCCCCCCCTGGTGACTTGCAGGTATCTCATTTCCATCTATAGAATGTCTGGTTGGGTGATTGTTTCGGGATGGGGATCTCTGGGCTGCCCGATGTTGTGTGGGGACTTTTTCTTGGTGCCCTTTGGGTGGTGGTGGAGGTCAGTCTATACTGTCAGCTCGCAAACATATATATATATATCTATTTAAATGATTTTTTCTATTGTATCATTCATTCGATTATATCTACTGATTGTTATGTCATTTTCACAGAATTATTGTAGCGTTCTAGGTATTAACAACCTATCCCTGAAGAAGCCAATACTGGCGAAACATGTCGGATAATTAAAATACCTACCCTTCGCATTGGCCGTCACATCCATGAGGCCAAGCCTTGTGAAGTTCACTACAGATATGTTTTTAGCATTTATGCACACCTTGATTTTGTAATTTTTCTGTTTATATATTTTTTATATACATGATATGTCTTAATAAAAATTATTTATTTTAAAAAAATATACTGTGTTTTTCCTGGCACCGTCATAATCCCCATATTCCCTTTCTCTGACTTCATCATTAGATTTTTGGGATGAGGTGCTGTATCACACTGAGGACCGCCCAGCCACATAGTAACAATAAGACCTTTGTTTGCTTACTTTGACCAAATGTCTTGTAGCGCTGATGACCTAATTTTGCCGATATGATGGTACGCCTAGGTGCGTTTCGTCCAGCCTAAGCACCCCTCCCTGAAGTGGTCACCTACAGTACATGACCCATTATCCTTTACAATATCCCTTCAAATTGATAGCATGAGCAGTTTAAGTTGTAGTAGTTAAATTAGATATATTAGATCTTATAGGACTGTTATATTGTGTGTGTTGTTTAATCCGGGGTATGCCCAAAGGCTTTATTCTGAAATCTCCTATATTTTTTTTTTTTTGTTTTTCTCTTCTCTTTTTCTTTTCTTTTCACAAAAACTCAATAAAAAGTATTTAAAAAAAAAAGAAACAATACAATTGTGCATTCTTTTTTATGCAACACAAAAAAAAAAATCACAAGTATAAATTAATAAAAAAGAATATTAATAGTTATGAAGACAAAAACAAGAAAAAAAAATAAGCAGAAAAATAATTATTAATCTGATAGAAAGCATTGCAAATGTATTTACAAATGAAAAAAACATAAGGCATGAAATTTAAAAAAGTAAGTTGAAATATTAATGGTTAAAAATAATAGCCTTAAAAAAAGTGTGTGTGGGGGAGGGGGGGGGTTTGAAGCAGTATTAAACCCAAAAGCAAACGTTTATTATATTGCAGCTTACCATTTCTTGGCTACATTTTTTAGGATTTCTTTTATTTTCACCTTGTGATCCAGCCAGTAAGTCTGTTGTTTTTCAACAGAACAAGCTCTCCTGCAAATGTAGCAGTTAGAGTGTTGAGAAAAACCATTTACTGCTGACAGGGGTGCTTACAATGATTAGATTTTACTTTTTCATGTAAAACGTTTATCTCAAAAGAAAAGAAAAATCTGTTCCTGTAATTGCTTTTGTAACTGAAGTGTGAGCTGGAGTCTGGCTTCAATTTGTTAGTGTATTTAAATCTGCTAGTTCATCTAACACTTTTCTCTCCCTAGACTAACAATGCTGCTGTTCTTCACATGTGCCCCCTGTGCTCCTTCATCCAGAGTGGGGGCACTCTAATACGGGAGGGGTGTTACTGGCCAGAAAACAGAGAGAAAAAACTACAGAAAGATGCAGCCACCACATCAAATAATTGGTGAGCTGCAATTTGTTTCATTTTTTGGTTTTGGGTTTAATGCTGCTTAGGGCTGATAAGGGTAAACTAAGGGTTAATAATGGGTTAAATACAGTGGCGGCTGGTGCTACATTTTTTTGGGGGGTGGCAAAAAAGCCCCCCCCCCCCCCGTTTGGTCGGTCGAACGATCAATCAAACCCCCCCCCGTTGCTTGCTCGTTCGTCCGCCCACCAGCCCTGCACTTATCCCATCTAGGTCACAGGCAGCTTCAGCTCCTTCCTGCCTCTCATGATCTGCAGCAGATTCACCATGCGTCTCCGGCTTCACGTCGGCTTCTTCCTCGGTGGCTTGGCTTCCCTCCTCCTTCCCCCGGCGACCAAAAACTATCGCTTCTCCTCTCGCCCAATTGGGTTTTATGACCTGCTTCCTGATTGGCTGGGAGGAGAATCAGGAAGACAATAGCAAATAATTATTCGTTATTGTCACAAAATTGGGTGGGCTCAGAGCGCAGTGCTCTGCGCCCTGAACCCACCCTTTTTTAAAGCCAATTAGAACCTCAGGCTCTAATCATGTGCTTCTAAAGAAACAAAAAAAAAAATTTGATTGGAATCCATGCATCTGGTGCCCTGCATGGAGATTATTGGCAGGGTGCATGGATTAGGCCACCACAGGTTAAATAGAGAAAAAATATTATATAAAAAAATACTTTTTTATCTGTCTGGTTGCTTTGTCTAATATCATATGCAGATGACCTCAGTCCTTTGATTTGCAGATGATTGAAATAACAATGTTACTTTTTATCTCTTTATTTTGGATCTGAACAGTGTTGATAGATATTGTGTCAGATGATATCGTTTTTGACAGCAGAAGATTCTACAGATGCTGTATTTACACACAAACTTTCAACTTTCATATAAGGATAAATTCACCTTTAAAAAAAAATATAATAATAAATGCTATTTTTTTTTTTTTTTTTTTTGTAGGTAAAAAAATGTGCATTATTTATTTATTTATTTTATTTTTTTCTTTTTACTAGGAACCTGAAAAGTATTGTAATGCATTTCTTGCAATGCAAGACTCCTACAGACTGTTAGTGTAAGCTGTCTGCTCGTACCTTGTACGGGCAGACAGCTACATACTGAAAGAAAAGAATCAATGAACTACCAGAGCGCTCAACAGAGCCCTGGTAACTAATTGAGAACTGCAAGCCGAGAACCGCAAAGGCTGCCGCTACTTGTAGTTCTCCCATTTACAGAACTTTGTGATGAAATTGTGACAGCAAGATCAGGGAGAAAATCCCCAGCTCGCTGTCACTACATACAGCAGATTGGGGAGACCTCAAATTTAACACTGGGTGTGCCACGGTATAGTTGCAATGCGTAAGAAAAAAAAGGTTCAGGTGCTTTATAAGGCATGTTAGATTGTGTTGACAGTCCAGTTATTTTGACTTAACACATATTAAGAAACTGCAGCGGTAAAAGGGACCCAAGGCATTTTAGTTAAGTCTCTCTGAATGCCAGAAATCCAGGCAGAAAAATGCTGCTCAAAAAACACAGTAAAAGCCACTTATTGCATGTGTTTAGCATTTGAGCGTTAATGTATTCTATTGGCCAGAATATTATCTTATTCTAGCACTTGGAAAGCATTAATGCTCAAAAACTAGACGCACCGAAATGCGTCTAGCGTTTAGACGTGTTTACACTCATCAATCACTTTTTTTTTTTCAAAAGCTCCTCTCCTAAATGTGCTGATTTTTTTTCAGCCCGTAACATTCCTCTTCTAATAAACCTGTAAACGCCTGGGTCTGCATGGACACATCAGCATACAGAGGCGCTTTTACATGCTGTAAAAAAAACAAAAACGCTCAATGCCTGTAAAGCTAGCTTATTTAGGCTCTTTGTGCATGAGGCCTAAATGTTCTCATATAACACAGTAAATATTCACTTTTTGGGTTTAACATCACTTTAACATGTCTCGTGTCTGTAAGATTGATTGAACTCCCAGCTGATTCAGAAACCTATAAAAGTGTACTAGTCTAGCTAATTCAGATCACAGTCTTACTTGCAAGCTATAGGCTCTAGAGCAGGGATCTCCAAACTTTCTAAAGAAAGGGCCAGTTTATTGTACTTCAAACTTTAGGGGGGCCAGACTGTGGCCAGTTAGAGCACGTTCACACTGAGGCGCTTTACAGGCGCTACAGTGCTAAAAATAGCGCCTGCAAAGAGCCTCTCCTGTGTCTCTGGTGTAAAAGCCTGAGTGCTTTCATACTGGAGCGGTGCGCTTGCAGGATGGGAAAAAAAGTCCTGCAAGCCGCATCTTTTCAGCGCTGTAGGAGCGGTGTATTCACCGCTCCTAAAGCGCCCCTTCCTATTGAAAACAATGGGGCAGCGCCGCCAAACCACCGATATAGTTTTAACCCTTTTTCGCCCACTAGCGGTGGTTAAAACTGCCCCGCTAGCTGCCGAATAGCGCTGCTAAAACGACAGTAAAGTGGCGCTAAAAATAGCGCCGCTTTACCGCCGACGCCCGCAACGCCCCAGTCTGAAAGTAGCCTTAGAGTAGAAAATGTCCTGGCATCAGAGGAAGAAAACAATGCCCCATCATTGGTGTCAGTGGGAGGAATAGTGCCCCATCATTGGTGTCAATGGGAGTAATAGTGCCCCATCATTGGTGTCAATGGGAGTAATAGTGCACCATCATTGGTTTCAGTGGGAGGAATAGTGCCCCATCATTGGTGTCAGTGGGAGGAATAGTGCCCCATCATTGGTGTCAGTGGGAGGAATAGTGCCCCATCACTAGTGTCAGTGGGAGGAAAAGTGCCCCATCATTGGTGTCAGTGGGAGGAATAGTACCCCATCATTGGTGTCAATGGGAGGAATAGTGCCTCATCATTGGGAGGAATAGTGCCTCATCATTGGTGTCAATGGGAGGAATAGTGCCCCATCATTGGTATCAGTGTGAAGAATAGTGCCCCATCATTGGTGTCAATGGGAGGAATAGTGCCCCATCATTGGGAGGAATAGTGCCTCATCATTGGGAGGAATAGTGCCTCATCATTGGTGTCAATGGGAGGAATAGTGCCCCATCACTAGTGTCAGTGGGAGGAATAGTGCCCCATCATTGGTGTCAATGGGAGTAATAGTGCCCCATCATTGGTATCAGTGTGAAGAATAGTGCCCCATCATTGGTGTCAATGGGAGGAATAGTGCCCCATCATTGGGAGGAATAGTGCCTCATCATTGGGAGGAATAGTGCCTCATCATTGGTGTCAATGGGAGGAATAGTGCCCCATCATTGGTATCAGTGTGAAGAATAGTGCCCCATCATTGGTGTCAATGGGAGGAATAGTGCCCCATCATTGGGAGGAATAGTGCCTCATCATTGGGAGGAATAGTGCCTCATCATTGGTGTCAATGGGAGGAATAGTGCCCCATCACTAGTGTCAGTGGGAGGAATAGTGCCCCATCATTGGTGTCAATGGGAGTAATAGTGCCCCATCATTGGTATCAGTGTGAAGAATAGTGCCCCATCATTGGTGTCAATGGGAGGAATAGTGCCCCATCATTGGGAGGAATAGTGCCTCATCATTGGGAGGAATAGTGCCTCATCATTGGTGTCAATGGGAGGAATAGTGCCCCATCATTGGTATCAGTGTGAAGAATAGTGCCCCATCATTGGTGTCAATGGGAGGAATAGTGCCCCATCATTGGGAGGAATAGTGCCTCATCATTGGGAGGAATAGTGCCTCATCATTGGTGTCAATGGGAGGAATAGTGCCCCATCACTAGTGTCAGTGGGAGGAATAGTGCCCCATCATTGGTGTCAATGAGAGTAATAGTACCCCATCATTGGGAGGAATTGTTCCCCATCATATGTGTCATTGGGCCCCATTGTTGGTGTCTTTGGGAGGAACTGTACCCATCATTGGTGTCAGTGAGTAAAATAGAGCCCCAAGGGCCGGATAAAAGAAAGCAAAGGGCAGTATCTGGCCCTCGGGCCACAATTTGGAGTGCGCTGCCCTAGAGGAATGCTGTACATTACGATCTGTCATCCTCCAGGTTGCACAGAAGCCTCAGCCAGCACAGAAGAGGTTACGGTGTGTGGGAAGATGCTGTGCAGTGACGTCATACTGAGGGCTGGAATGGAGAGTATGTGGCAGAGCACCGGAGATTTGTCTTCTTACCCCGCCTCTCCTACACCAACAAAAAAATTACATTGGATCGTAGGCTCCGCCCACTCTGCTCACAGCCCATGCCTACCCAGCCAGTACATTGCTCTCAGACTCCGCCCACCCAGGCATTGTACGGACGGAGTGAGCTTTGGCTGCGCTCGCACTCGTCGCTGCTGACTGCTCGGACCGGCTACTGCGCTTGTGTATGGTAAGTAGATGTACGGCCGTTCAGTGTATGTGTGTGGGATGGAGGCTCTCCCTAGTACTGACCCTCATTGTAGAGGGTTGCAGTGTGTCTGCTCTTTGTTCTGTTTTTACTGGAGTCATTGGGCTGCAGCAACCTGCGTTGGACTGACCTGAGTGGGTAATGAGAGGAGCTGCTCCCTGTACAGGTTGTCTCTGGGTCTCTGGTCTCTGGGTCTCTGGTCTCTGGGTCTCTGGTCTCTGGGTCTCTGGTCTCTGGTTCTCTGGTCTCTGGGTCGCTGGGTCTCTGGGTCGCTGGTCTCTGGGTCGCTGGTCTCTGGGTCGCTGGTCTCTGGGTCGCTGGTCTCTGGGTCGCTGGTCTCTGGGTCGCTGGTCTCTGGGTCGCTGGTCTCTGGGTCTCTGGGTCTCTGGGTCGCTGGTCTCTGGGTCGCTGGTCTCTGGGTCGCTGGTTCTCTGGGTCGCTGCTCTCTGGGTCGTTGCTCTCTGGTTCTCTGGGTCGCTGCTCTCTGGGTCGTTGCTCTCTGGTTCTCTGGGTCGCTGCTCTCTGGGTCGTTGCTCTCTGGTTCTCTGGGTCGCTGCTCTCTGGGTCGTTGCTCTCTGGTTCTCTGGGTCGCTGCTCTCTGGGTCGTTGCTCTCTGGTTCTCTGGGTCGCTGCTCTCTGGGTCGTTGCTCTCTGGTTCTCTGGGTCGCTGCTCTCTGGTTCTCTGGGTCTCTGGTCTCAGTTGCTGGTCTCTGCACATCATTAGAAGGGCACTCAGCCATTCAACTGTATGGGAGGGAAGTGTCTGAATTGCTTGCAGACTTGGAATAGATTTCTTATGTTTAGGAATGGCTGCTCTTTTTTCCAAATAACGTTTTTTATTATCAATCGTATTTGCAGTACATTATGAAAGAGAAAAAGGTAAATGTAAAGGCAATACATAAATGTAAGTTATTATATTGCTGATGTTAGACATCTATACACTAAATGGCTGCTCTTTTTATTGTATCAAAGCTGAAGTTTACAGCTGTGTCCTGCAGGCTTCAAGGAACAATCCTTTTCTTCATGCCCTTGTACTGGTCAGAGCGCTGATCTTCTCGGGCTGCAGGGGTTAACAGCAGTGGCAGCGACTGTGAACCGCTCGCCCACCCCCTCCACCATTCACAGAACTGGTATTATTATTGTCCTACAATGCAACATGTTCTGTGAATGGGCAGAAGAGGATCCTGTCATTCATCCGCTCCTCCTCTGTCCAACAGGAGAATAATAATACAAGTTCTGTGAATGGCGGAGGGGTGGGGCGAGCTGTTCAGTCACAGCCCCCCCCCCCCCCCTGTCACCCCTTGCAGCCACAGAAGATCAGCGTAATGACTAGTACAGTATTCAGGGGCATAAAGGAATACTGGGACATGGGCTACACTGCATTATAGAGAACAAGTGTGATTTGGTGCTGTATGCCAACAATAACTGTACTAAAAGTCCACTTCAAATATAGACCTTGTCAGCTCTCCCTTAACCACTCAAGGACCGAGCCTCTTACTGAGATTTGGTGTTCACAAGTTAAAAATTTTTTTTTTTTTTTTTTTGCTAGAAAATGAACCCCCAAACATAATAAATAAATAAATATATATATATATATATTAGTGGCTTGCGAAAGTATTCGGCCCCCTTGAACTTTTCAACCTTTTGCCACATTTCAGGCTTCAAACATAAAGATATAACATTTTAATTTTTTGTGAAGAATCACCAACAAGTGGGACACAATTGTGAAGTGGAACGAAATCTTTTGGATTTTTGAAACTTTTTTAACTAATAAAAAAATGAAAAGTGGGGCGTGCAAAATTATTCGGCCCCCCTTGCGTTAATACTTTGTAGAGCCACCTTTTGCTGTGATTACAGCTGCAAGTCGCTTGGGGTATGTCTCTATCAGTTTTGCACATCGAGAGACTGAAATTCTTGCCCATTCTTCCTTGCAAAACAGCTCGAGCTCAGTGAGGTTGGATGGAGAGCGTTTGTGAACAGCAGTTTTCAGCTCTTTCCACAGATTCTCGATTGGATTCAGGTCTGGACTTTGACTTGGCCATTCTAACACCTGGATACGTTTATTTGTGAACCATTCCTTTGTAGATTTTGCTGTATGTTTGGGATCATTGTCTTGTTGGAAGATAAATCTCCGTCCCAGTTTCTGGTCTTTTGCAGACTCCAACAGGTTTTCATCCAGAATGGTCCTGTATTTGGCTGCATCCATCTTCCCCTCAATTTTAACCATCTTCCCTGTCCCTGCTGAAGAAAAGCAGGCCCAAACCATGATGCTGCCACCACCATGTTTGACAGTGGGGATGGTGTGTTGAGTGTGATGAGCTGTGTTGCTTTTACGCCAAACATATAGTTTTGCATTGTGGCCAAAAAGTTCGATTTTGGTTTCATCGGACCAGAGCACCTTCTTCCACATGTTTGGTGTGTCTCCCAGGTGGCTTGTGGCAAACTTTAGACGAGACTTTTTATGGATATCTTTGAGAAATGGCTTTCTTCTTGCCACTCTTCCATAAGAGTGCAGTGTACGACTGATTATTGTCCTATGGACAGACTCTCCCACCTCAGCTGTAGTTCTCTGCAGTTCATCCAGAGTGATCATGGGCCTCTTGGCTGCATCTCTGATCAGTCTTCTCCTTGTCTGAGCTGAAAGTTTAGAGGGACAGCCAGGTCTTGGTAGATTTGCAGTGGTCTGATACTCCTTCCATTTCAAAATGATCGCTTGCACAGTGCTCCTTGGGATGTTTAAAGCTTGGGAAATCTTTTTGTATCCAAATCCGGCTTTAAACTTCTCCAACAGTATTACGGACCTGCCTGGTGTGTTCCTTGGTCTTCATGATGCTCTCTGCGCTTTCAACAGAACCCTGAGACCCCATTCACACAGGGACGACTTGTCAGGCGACCTAGTCGCCTGACAAGTCGCCTCCCGTTCTGTACTATGGAGCCGTTCTAAGGGGAGCGACGCAAGTCGCTCCGACTTAGAAAAAGGTTCCTGTACGACTTCGGGGGCGACTTGGGGCGACTTGCATAGACTTCTATGCAGAAGTCGTTTTGCAAGTCGCCCGGCCATTCGTTTGCAGGTCGCCTCGCTGAGGCGACCGGCAAGTCGTGTTGCCCCTGTGTGAATGGGGTCTCAGACTATCACAGAGCAGGTGCATTTATACAGAGACTTGATTACACACAGGTGGATTCTATTTATCACCATCAGTCATTTAGGACAACATTGGATCATTCAGAGATCCTCGCTGAACTTCTGGAGTGAGCTTGCTGCACTGAAAGTAAAGGGGCCGAATAATTTTGCACGCACCACTTTTCAGTTTTTTAATTGCTAAAAAAGTTTAAAATATCCAATAGATTTCGTTCCACTTCACAATTGTGTCCCACTTGTTGGTGATTCTTCACAAAAAATTAAAATTTTATATCTTTATGTTTGAAGCCTGAAATGTGGCAAAAGGTTGAAAAGTTCAAGGGGGCCGAATACTTTTGCAAGCCACTGTGTATGTGTGTGTATGTATATATATATATATATATATATATATATATATATATAATAAAAATTTTTTTTTTTTTTTTTTTTCCCCTAATACCCTAGAGAATAAAATGGCAGTCGTTGCAATACTTTTTATTTTGTATTTGTGCAGCAGTCTTACAAGCGCACACTTTTTTTTTTTTTTTTTTTAAATTGTGAAAGATAATGTTACACCAAGTAAATTGATACCCAACACGTCGCACTTTAAAATTGCGCCCACTCGTGGAATAGCGAAAAACTTTTTGTTTTTTTCTTTAAATCATTACATTTTTATCCATCCTGGTCAGAAAGTGTTTTTTTTTTGTTTTTTTTTTTTTTTTATCTTAAGGCATTCTATGCCTTAAGATAAAAAGCTTTCTGTGTGCATCAACCCCCCTCAGCCCCTCTAATACTTACCTGAGCCTCATCTTGATCCAGTCAGGGACTCCCCTCCCCATTGGCTGCCCCATCACTAGTGTCAGTGTGAGGAATAGTGCCACATCATTGGTGTCAATGGCAGGAATAGTGCCCCATCGCTAGTGTCAGTGGGAGGAATAGTGCCCCATCACTAGTGTCAGTGGGAGGAATAGTGCCCCATCACTAGTGTCAGTGGCTTTACAGGCGCTACAGTGCTAAAAATAGCGCCTGCAAAGAGCCTCTCCTGTGTCTCTGGTGTAAAAGCCTGAGTGCTTTCATACTGGAGCGGTGCGCTTGCAGGACGGGAAAAAAAGTCCTGCAAGCCGCATCTTTTCAGCGCTGTAGGAGCGGTGTATTCACCGCTCCTAAAGCGCCCCTTCCTATTGAAAACAATGGGGCAGTGCCGCCAAACCACCGGCATAATTTTAACCCTTTTTCGCCCACTAGCGGTGGTTAAAACTGCCCCGCTAGCTGCCGAATAGCGCCGCTAAAACGACAGTAAAGTGGCGCTAAAAATAGCGCCGCTTTACCGCCGACGCCCGCAACGCCCCAGTCTGAAAGTAGCCTTAGAGTAGAAAATGTCCTGGCATCAGAGGGAGAAAACAATGCCCCATCATGTTTTTAGAGAGAGTAGTAATGCCCTGTCATTGATATCAATAGCAAAAATAGTGCCCCATCATTGGTGTCAGTGGGAGGAATAGTGCCCCATCATTGGTGTCAGTGGGAGGAATAGTGCCCCATCATTGGTGTCAGTGGGAGGAATAGTACCCCATCATTGGTGTCAGTGGGAGGAATAGTGCCCCATCATTGGTGTCAGTGAGAGGAATAGTACCCCATCATTGCTGTCAGTGGGAGGAATAGTACCCCATCATTGGTGTCAGTGGGAGGAATAGTACCCCATCATTGGTGTCAGTGGGAGGAATAGTACCCCATCATTGGTGTCAGTGGGAGGAATAGTACCCCATCATTGGTGTCAGTGGGAGGAATAGTACCCCATCATTGGTGTCAGTGGGAGGAATAGTACCCCATCATTGGTGTCAGTGGGAGGAATAGTACCCCATCATTGGTGTCTTTGGGAGGAACTGTACCCATCATTGGTGTCAGTGAATAAAATAGAGCCCCAAGGGCCGGATAAAAGAAAGCAAAGGGTAGCATCTGGCCCTTGGGCCACAATTTGGAGAGCACTGCCCTAGAGGAATGCTGTACATTACGATCTGTCATCCTCCAGGTTGCACAGAAGAGGCATTCTATGCCTTAAGATAAAAAGCTTTCTGTTTGCAGCAGCCTCCTTCAGCCCCTCTAATACTTACCTGAGCCAGGACTCCCCTCATTGGCTGAGACAGCAGCGTGGCGCCATTGCTGTCAAAGTCAGTTAGCTGGGCTGAATGGACACAAGAGGTATTGTGAAGATTTCATACCTGGATTCCCCATCACAGCTTTATATATCAATTCTATCTAACTTCCTAATGGAATAGAGGCTGTTCACTCAGCAAAACCAACATTCACATTGCAGAGCCAATTAGGTAAATACACAATCGTGTTAGTAAAATGCAAGCTTTTTTTTTTTTTTTCTCAGCACGTGATTGGGTATACAGAGTGATCAGAGTAAAGAGTAATTTAATTACTACCATTCACTATGCAAAGTGAACATAAGCTTTCCAGAATGACTAACCTCTATTCCTGGAGGAGAAAGCTTTGTATAAAAGTGTGTTGTGAGTACTTTTTAGTTCAAATGTCTCTAACTATCAGAGGGCTCTTCCCTCCTTTCCTCCTCCTAATCCATTTAGTTCTGAAGGACTTACACAAATCCCTTTCCCACAGCCCACTGAGTGGAGGGATCTGAAAATTAGAGGGAAGATTAAACTCCGAATGGGTGTGCATGGCTAAGGCAAATCCTTAACGCATCACATCAGATTACAGCTTTCAACTTATTACAGTTTATAGAGGTTTGGTTATGTGCTCATTGTTTTAGATTGTGGGTCTTGTTGATTCTTGTCAGTATTCTGACAATTGGGCCTACAATTGTAAATAAAGGTACCCACGTTTGTTTTGTGCCATCCCATTCCCAAGCCAGTTAAATTGATATTAAAGGCAAACATTTAAATAAAAAAAAAAAAAAAAACGAGCAGTATGACATGATTATTTTTCTTTTTTTTTAATTGTTTACCTTTAACATCACTTTAACTGGCTTGGGAATAGGATGCCACAAAACAAAAGGTGGGTACCTTTATTTTGCACAGAGCAGCCCCAATTCTCCTCTTCTTGGGTCCCCCACCTGTGCTCCTGACCCATTCCATCCTGTCGAGTGCCCCCGGAGCAAGTAGCTTGCAGTGGGGGCACCCAAGCAGGCATGCTCCCGAGCCACTTCTCTGCGTGTCCATTCAGACATGGAGCCACGGCTTGACCCCCCTCATTGGCTGTTATTGGGAGCAGTGCTGTCTCAGCCAATGAGGAGCACATCTCTGGATCACGGGGGAGCTCAGGTAAGTATTAGGGGGGCTGGGGGGACTGCTGCACACAGGTTTTTCACCTTTATGCATAGAATGCACGAAAGTAAAAAAAATCTTCAGCCTTTATAACCTTTTGGTGGTATTTGATCACCTCCTGCGGTTTTTACTTTTTGCGCTATAAACAAAAAAAGACTGACCATTTAAAAAAAAAAAAAAATTATCCTTTTTGCTATAAAACATACCCAATAAATTTTTTTTTTAAATCTAATTTCTTCATCAATTTAGGCCAATATGTATTCTGCTCCATTTTTATTTTTTTTTATCGGTAAAAAAAAAAACCCCAATAAGCGTATTTATTGACTGGTTTGCGCAAAAGTTATAGCGTCTACAAACTATGGGATATTTTATTTATTTATTTACTTTTTACTAGTAGTGGTAGGTAATCAGCGACTTAGAGCGGGACTGTGATATTGCGGCGGACAAATCTGACACCTAACTGACACTTTTTGGGGACCAGTGACACTAATACTGTGATCAGTGCTAAAAAAAAATGCTCTGTCACTGTACTAATGGCACTGGCAGGGAAGGGTTAACATCTGCAATCAAAGGGTTAAATGTATGCCTAAGTTGTGTTTACTCACTGTGGGGAAGGCGCTTTGACTAGGGGAAGGCAAATATCTGTGTTCCTGCTTGGCAGAAACACAGCATCTGTGCCTTCCCTTCTGACAGAACCACAATCTGTCTTGTTTACATAGGCAGATTGTCGTTGTGCCTGTGCCCTGTACAGTTGGCGTGTGCCGGCGGACATTGAGTCCGTGGTACCCGGGCTCCTGCTGTGTATAATCACAGTGTGAGCGGATCAACGGTGGCATGCGCCTCAGACCTGGAAGTGTTAGATCACGTACCAGGTACGTGACCTGGCGCAGAGCGGCCACCGTGCCGCATGTGCGGTGGGCAGTCTGGTTAAGGAAGAGTCTGGGAAAAAATGAGAAACAAAATACAGTTTTAAATCCAGTTCCAAAATTGGGAGGGGGTGGAGGAGCAATTATCAATTAGACTTTTAGCTCTATCCTTTGAATCATTCAGGGCTCTGCTAATCTATTTATAGCATCCTCCGCAACACAAAACTCCGGCTGCTTTTATCATATGTGATGGAGAACTTGTCAGGAGTTATTAGGCTGATAACAGAAGAACGGAGCAGGAGAAAGCTACAGGACATAGTGCTTTGAAGAGAGATAAGAAAACACTACAGATATGTGCCCAGCTCAAATTTCATAAATTGGGTTTACATCCACTTTTTAAAAAAATCAAATGTTGTGTTAACTCACAATAAAAATTTTCTAGCTTACACCTTCTTTTTTTTTTTTTTTTGTTTTATTTCCATCCAAGCAGTTGGAATCAGCTGTTGAAAGCACTGTACTAACAAGCAGATGAATGATCATTCCTCTTACAGAAATTTTCCTCCAATTTTATTATTATTATTGTTGTACCGGCCATAAGTTGTGACTGTATGCAGAGGGTATCCTGCCAATGTCTTTATCTTGATCTCTGGGTGATTTAGAGCATCTTTCCTATCAAACCTATACCAAACTGCACGACTGTAGATTGGATATAGTGACAAAGGGATGCAGGAAAACATGACCTGCCTACTCAGTAACACTAAATTATCTGTAAATCTAATGTGGCCATAGCTATTTCCCTACTGCCCTGTATGAGTTGTCAGTCTTTGTTTTTGCAGAGCTTTCTTTAATGGTAAATCTACAAATCTTTGAATAGTCGCAGGACAAGTCGCACTGTTAACCAGGGCTTAGAGCCTAGAGTAGACCCTCAAACCATCATTCTTTAAAGTGGTAGTGACCTCAAAATGTTAAAATCGACTGACAAGCAAGGTTTTTAAAACAGAAGAAACCCTGGAGGTCTCTTCTGTCATAAATTTCGCCCCCTTGCCTGTCAGTTCTAATGTGATCTGAGTGCTCGCATGCGCAGCTCAGACCACATTTATAGGCCACTCTGTGTGCTGAGCACGGACTCTTGTGTGCATGCAAGGGAGTGACGTCACCGCAGACCGGCAATTCCCACCAATGAAGATCCGAAACCCAGAAGAGAGACCAGACGAAGATGGAAGCACTGGGGAGCTGTGACAGCTCTGTGCTGGAGGGCTCCATTTGCAGGTAAGCCTGTCGTAATCTGCTAGTATGCAGTGCATAATCGGACTAAAACCTGCAGGTGGCCCATTTCTTTTTCAACTTTCTTTTTTTCCTGCGGCGTTTACTACTGCTTTAATACGCATCAAATGGGTAGTCCTTTTACATTTGATTTCTTGGTAGACTACTATGTGCTGTGTGGGTTTATTTTTTTAGAAATAGCAGAGATCAATCACGGATTGGAAAAAAACATCCATCATATCTGGGAGGTGGAAACTGACATTAAAATTGCTAACAGGAAACTACATGTAAGAATTCTCCTTGAAAATGTCATGTGTTGTGTGAGGAAACGTGTTTGGGGCGGGGCCTAGTGATGTCAGCGCGCTCACCCAGGAAGCTTTCACCCCGTGTGGTTGCTGTCACAAATATTTAAGCGATCCTTAAGGGGGCTGCACGCCCTATATGTGCTATGCATGCGATCTGAGTGCGCCAGTGTCGGTGCACAAAAAAATTTGAGTTTTATATTTTAGATTCTTTTATTAAAGTGTGTTTGTTTGTGGTTTGTGTTTTTTTTATTTTTTTTTTATTTTTTATGATTTAGCACTATGTTGGTTTTCTTCATTCCTGTATGAGCACTACTGCTTAGGATTGCCTAGAATTCACTGAACCCAATAAGGATATAATCGCCCACCAGAGGATCTATATACCTCTTAAAGGGGAAGGCACATGGTGACCAGTTATGGTCATAAATGGAGGTGAGCGCATATATGTAAAGGTGTTTTACGTGTCTTTACAGTATCAATGGATTAACTTTCAATATGTTTTACTTTTATTATTAATGCTACACCAGTGTTAGATGCACAAAAATGATGTGAAACGCGTTAGTCATTTGATCCCTGTCGTGTCCACGTCTTGATTTTGACTGTAATGTTGGATTTTTTCGAATAAAGATGCCTTTTCTACGGAGTGCGGCAGTCCAGGATTTTCCTGTTTCTAAACGCACAAGCACATTATATTCACGGACACTTGTATTGTAGTGTAGTATATTGATATGAATTACTATAGACTTGTCTTAAAGTGACACTCACCTTGGAGATGTGTATGTATGTGTGTGTGTGTGTGTGTGTGTGTGTGTGTGTGTGTGTGTGTGTGTGTGTGTGTGTGTATATATATATATATATATATATATATATATATATATATATATATATATATATATATATATATATATATATATATATATATATATATATATATATATATATATATATATATATATAATATTTTTTTTTTTTTTTTTTTTATATTGCTTTTTCGATTTTTACTTATATTGTGCTGCTGTTTATGACCTAGGTTTCACATATAATATTTATATAGTGTGGTATTGTATGAGTTAGGTCAGAGGGGAACACTGCACCATCGCTAGCACTTTCTATATGGGCACCTGATTGTGAATATAACTGATATAATCTTTTTCTTGGTGTGTGTTTTGTTTTTTTGATACTCTTGCCTATGACACTTATTTATTTATTTTTGTTAAATGAACCTGAAACACTACAACTTTGCACAGATTGGACACATACATGAATAAACCTACTGTGTGATTCTGCACCAGAGTTTGGTGGGAACAGCACCTCAATGAGACACGGCAGCAAAAACCATGCACCGCTCCTCCTTGGGTGCATAGCAGCCACTTTCTTTTATAGTGCTACTAATGCACCATTTACATTCTTATTAAGGGTACATAGTGTGTTTTTTTTTTTTTGTTTTTTTTTTTTGTTTTTTTTTCCCAGTTGTGAATCGTGCAGGAGGTAGTGAAGTGGATGACAAAACCTTTCTCTTACTGCCAGGCACAGAGAAGCCACTTGCTTGGACATGCTAATTTCTCCTCAAACTCTAGGCCACATTGGATGATGGTGACTGGATCCCCTGCACTCGAGGCAAAAACTGGAGGGGAAAAACCTAAAGCCATAGGCCTCTTGCCCTTTTGCAACATGGCATTAGCAGCAGACACTTATTATACCTTTTAAGTCAGGCAAGCCTGAAGTTCAAAGCAGAGGGTTCTACATGTGAAGGTAGTAGTTTGCATTGTCACACATGGGCAGGGATGGCAATTCAAACTAGGTATTGACTTTTAGGAAAAGCAATGTCCTTTGGCCAAAATGCCAACATCTCCCTATGTTAAAGCTAAGAAAGGCTGTTCACCTTCCACAATACGGGGGAAGGGCAGGCAGCAGCAAATAAATGGAAGAAATTATACAGACAGAAAGGAAAGGCAGGCAGCAAAAATATAAGCATACAGCCTAAAGCTGCCTACCCTTCCTTTTAATCTTCAGATTTGGGAATGAAACAAATTCCAAAATGTAATTTTATTGTATGTACTTATTTACAATTGAGTTTCCTTTTTTTAAAGTTACATTTTCATTTACTTATAAGGCTATTTGCACACTGGTAAAGCAAACACAAGAAGCAATGGCAATGCAAGCTAGATATTACCTTAATAAAAAGCC